>NW_023425529.1:186995706-187040706 GCF_014108245.1 Pipistrellus kuhlii
GAGCCGCGGGGAGCCGAGCGCTGCTGGCCGCCGGCACTGCGGAGGCATCGTTACCGAAACTCGACTCTGCCCCTGGAAACAGATCGCGTTGCTTCCAAAGCAGCCAAGCAGAAGCCGGGCAGAGAGGCAGGCGGAGGACACACTCACAGGCCCAGCAGCAGCTCCCCCGGCCGCCACCAGCGCCCCACAGCGCGGCGTGCCCAGCCTCTGAACTCGGTGACATCCGGCCGCCCGGCCCATTGTGCCCGCCAGGAGCCTTTCCTTCCTTCCTCTCAGGGAGGGATGTTTGGTCTGGGGAGGGGAGACGGCTCCAGTTGAAAGGAGTGCAGTGGCTGCTGAAACCTCTGCCGCAGGGAGTGCCTGCTGTTCACAACCCCGGATCAGCAGCATTCCGATCCTGTGCAGGCCGAAGGCAGGGTCCGCTCGCCCGTCTCCTTATCGGCCCCTCCTCTCCGTCCCCAGTGAGTGCTGGAAGCCCCGTCCGCCCGCCCGGGTCTGTGGAAAGGGGCTGAACTCCCCGCGATGTGAAGACTGGACAGATTGAGGGAAGGGGTTCCCTAAGACTCAGCGGAGGCCCGGGCCCTCCTCTCGGGCCGGTGGGCTCCCGCTGACACTCCCCCTCTCCACCCCGCTCCCCTGCTGCCCCTGCCGCAGCCTTGTCCTGGGGACCTGCCCGCTGGGGCTGGCAGAAACCGGTCTGTAAGTAAGAATGCCCAAAGGCACAGCCTGTATGAAAACCATCAGCTGCTTAGAAAGCCCTTTGGTGGTTACATATAAAGTATTGAGAGGCCAGTATTTTCAAATTAAAAAAAGGAAATCCCCTGTAAGTAGAATCCCGGAGGAAACTGAGGCAAAGCGGCTGTTTCACAGTGGTCACCGCTCTGGGGAGGTGAAGAGCTGTGCCCCAGGCACCCCTAACCGGCCCCTCTGTTCCTCTGACCTGAATGGAATGTAACCATACAGTCCGAGCTGGTTTGAATTCCATCGGGAGAGCCCTCCCCTCCTCCGGCTCAGCCTGGGGGCCTCCCTCCGGCAGCTCCTCCGTTCCCACCCCAGCACAGCGGCCTCTCCTGTCTCACCCCATCCCTGTCCCCTCCCCGCCCATCCCCGCCCTCCACACTGGCCGTGGGAACACCTCAGGGGAGGCCTGTGGCTGAGGCGCAGGGCTGGGCCCCGAGCCCTGGGGGGAGGGCGCCCCTGTGCGGAGCCACCTTGTTCCAGAAAACAGGCCCCGCCCACCTCGCCCTGCAGAACAGCTGCGGTGGCCTCGGAGGCCGGGGGCAGCCTGCCCTCCCCCAGCGCCGGGGTCTCCGCGCTGAGCCAGGCTGCGGCTGTGGGGGAACACCGAGTCCCAGTCCCGTGGCCCCGCAGGAAAAGCCACAAGGAGATGTAGGTGCAGCCAGAGGCCGAGTGCGGGGACACGCCTCCCCTCGGGCTTCGGGCTCCGGGCGGAGGTGTGAGCGGACCTGCCCTCTGCACTGTCTGCCCCACAAGCAGGAAGGAGAGTGCAGGGCCGAGTGCTTGCTTGCCGATTGCTGGCTTTGTGGGTGTTCAGATATGTCATCTCATGAAGTCCTAGCCATCGAACGGCTTTTAATAGCAGTTACACCCTGACGAAGCTGTTCAAAGGATAAACATGAACAGTAAAGCCAGGAGAGAGCAGCCATGAGCCCAGAGGCAGGACCAGGCTGCCAGCGTGGTGCGTGGAGCGAAGCGGAGGACATACGTGAGGCGCAGAGTCAGCAGCCCACAGCCTGCCGTCGGGGCTGAGAAACGTGGAGGAAAAGTGACGCTGGTCCCTCACGTGGCCCCGTGAGTGTGGACTTCAGTGGGTCAGACGTGGACCCGTGGAAGGCAATGTCCGGTCACTGCTACGCCTGACTCCTGACCCCACGGGCGACCCCAGCCCTGTCGGGGCGCGAACCTGGTGGCATGCGCAGTGCTCCCAGCATTTTCAGGATGGAGCCAGGCCCCCGGAGCGTGGCACCACAGGGGGACGGGCCTCTGGCCGGGAAGCACCGCTAGCGCCCGCCCCCCAGGTGAGGTGTACCTGGGGCAGGGTGCAGGGGGTGACCCTGCTGTCCACACTTCGCCCCGGTGCGGAGAAGCAGATGAAACCGGATCACACTGCCTGCACCGCAGCATCCTAGCATGCACAGCATCCACAGCATCCTCCAGACGGACTTCTAGGACAAGGTAACCTCACACTTTATTATAAAAACAGACGGCTCCCTCCCCGCACAGAGCAGTTAAACTGCCGCAGCACCGGGGCGGTTCCGGATTCGGCAGCCTCCCCTCGGCCCGCCTGCAGGGGCCTCAGGCGCCGGCGGACGGGGGCGCGCAGTAAGCTCCGTGCAGGACCGGCCTGCAGGCCGCGGGCCGTGGTCCGTGTCGGCGCGAGCTCAGCCGCCTCTCCGGTCAGGCTTCCTGGCTCGGCCAGCTCTCGGGCGCTGCTCCGGGCTGGCTCTCCGGGCTCTCGGGAAGGATGTGGGAGAGCCAGTAACTGAAGAAGGCGGACACCACTCGGGCTTGGTCTGCAGAGAACAGGGCAGAACCGCTCAGCAGGAAGCACCGGACACCGTCCCCCATGGGCAGCAGCCACGGGCAGAGTGGACGGAACAGGAGAAGAAAGGAGCTTTCACTCCATTTAACGGAGGAAACGGCCCTCGGAGCCCACAGCTCCAGGTCTGGAGACGCAGACATGCTGGACACCCCTCAAAGGCCACTCAGCGCCACGTCCTGACTCCTGACCCATGGGGTGACTGCCTGTGGGGCTTCCCTGGGGCAGGGCGCAGGGGGGTGACTGCCTGTGGGGCATCCCTGGGGCAGGGCGCAGGGGGGTGCCGCGGTGAGGTGTACCTGGGGCGGGGTGCAGTGGGGTGACTGTGGTGAGGTGTACCTGGGGCAGGGTGCAGTGGGGTGACTGTGGTGAGGTGTACCTGGGGCAGGGTGCAGTGGGGTGACTGTGGTGAGGTGTACCTGGGGCGGTGAGGTGTACCTGGGGCGGTGAGGTGTACCTGGGGCGGGGTGCAGTGGGGTGACTGTGGTGAGGTGTACCTGGGGCGGTGAGGTGTACCTGGGGCGGTGAGGTGTACCTGGGGCGGTGAGGTGTACCTGGGGCGGGGTGCAGTGGGGTGACCGCGGTGAGGTGTACCTGGGGCGGGGTGCAGGAGGGTGACTGCGGTGGGGTGTACCTGGGGCAGGGTGCAGGGGGGTGACCGCGGTGAGGTGTACCTGGGGCGGGGTGCAGGGGGTGACCGCGGTGGGGTGTACCTGGGGCAGGGTGCAGGGGGTGACCCTCAGTGGGGCGTACCTGGGGCGGGGTGCAGTGGGGTGACCGCGGTGGGGCGTACCTGGGGCGGGGTGCAGTGGGGTGACCCTCAGTGAGGTGTACCTGGGGCGGGGTGCAGGGGGGTGACCGCGGTGAGGTGTACCTGGGGCGGGGTGCAGGGGGGTGACCGCGGTGGGACGTACCTGGGGCGGGACGCAGAGGGGTGGGGCGTACCTGGTGGCAGGGCGCAGTGCTCCTGGAACGCCTGCAGGGCACCCTGCAGTGCTCCCCGGTCCTGTAGCAGCAGCAGTGCCTTCATGTAGCCCAGGGCCCGCAGGTCGGAGGGGGGCACGCTGCCCGCGGCCAGGCCCCTCAGCAGCGCCTCCGAGGCCTCCAGGAAGGCGGGGTCCGCGCCCCTGGAGACAGCTACAGGGAGAGGAGGCCGGAGAAGAGACTGGAGAACGGGGAGGCCAAGTGGGGAGGCCGCGCGGGGAGAAAGGCCCGGGGGCTGGGTGCCGCTCCGGGGCGCAGGGAGCAGCCTCCATTCCGGGCGCCGCGGGACCCGGACCCGGGACAGGACACGCCCTGCAGACGGCCAGGCCTCTGGGAGCAGCAAGGACACCTGGGCCGCCCGAGGACGGCGTGTCCTCTCGTCACCGCCACCCCCGCCAGGGCCGCAGACCCGTCTGCATCAGGGCGCGCGGAGAGCTGGGCGCCAAGGCCTTCAGGAGCTCCGAACACTCCCAGTGTCATCCGAGCCCTGTCCAGCGCCCAGCCCCGCCCGCACCTCTCCCCGCTCCCCCCCGCCCCCTCCCCCCTGCCCTCCCTCCTCGTCGCTCTGCTGGGCCCGCCTGCCAGCTGCCGTCTTTTATGCTGAGTCTAATCTGCTGTCTAAGCTCATGTTTGAGTTTTTAATTTGTTGTTACATTTTTCAGATCTAGGATTTCCATTTCAAGATCTTAATAGATTCAAATTAACTGGTGACATTCTCCAACTTCCCCTGTTTTTGAACATCTTGACTATAGCTACTTTAATTAAAATTCCCTGCCTGATAATGTCGGGCATATTGCACTTTTTTTTTTGTTTTAGAAATAGAGCCGATTCCAACATATTCCAACACGGACCGAGGGGCGCGCGCCGGGAGCCGGTGCTGGGAGCCGGGCCGCGGCCGTGCCTCCCGCCGTGCGGAGTAAGCTAAGTGTTGTTCGGGTCCTGGTGAGAAGAACCTCAGTGTTCTCATTTCTGCCTCAAAACTAACGGCTATTTTGGATATTGGTCATTTTGTATTGTAAGCCTTTAGATATTATACTATCTTTGATTACTTGTCCAAACAAGTAGATGCCATTATTAAAAAGAAAAGCGGGGAAAAACGTACCATCATAAAAATACATTTCCTGTGTCGACTTCAAAAAATCCAGGACACCCTCTGCCTGGGCGTTGGAGCCTTCCCGGTCCTGCTGGGCATCCACGCTGCCTTCCCAGTCCTGCTGGGCGTCCACACTGTCCCCCCGGTCCTGCTGGGCGTCCACGCTGTCCCCCCGGTCCTGCTGGGCGTCCACGCTGTCCCCCCGGTCCTGCTGGGCGTCCATGCTGTCCCCCCGGTCCTCCTTGTCCCCGGCGCCCCCTGGGTCCTCGGCGTCGGAGTCGCCCCCGCCGGCCCCCTCGCTGGAGTCCCCGGGCTCCGAGTCGCCCCCACCGGGCATGTACAGGAAGCTGAGGCCGGCGGCTTTGGTCAGCAGGCCGGCTGCTCGCTTCCTTTTCACCTGCTGCTTCTTCTTCAGCTTCCTCTTCTTGTTTTTGCTGATGGCGGGGCCGTCTGCGCCCTGGGGCTGGGGTCTTTCCTCTCGGAGACCCCGCTGTTCCTCTGACTGCGCCTCCTCCGCAGGAAGGCCGCTGGGACGGCCGGCTCTTTTCTTTGATTTATGCTTCCGAATCCTCCTTCTCTTCGGCTGATCGGGAGGCTCCTGATCTATAAAACACAAGTTCAAGACAACACTTTTCTGCATGATGAACCACAACAAGCATGTTAAACACATTTCCCTTAGGACCTTGTCATTTTAGAACAGGAATTAAAAACATTTAATTCTCAACTGTATCTCAACTGATTATACTCCCCAGGAGCCTGAGACTACAGTGAAGTAATTAACAGCCGGCTCGTTCTTAGAAAGAGGCCCATCAGACCTGCAAGGAGGGACAGACAGCTGCTCGGAGGGCTGCGGGCTCAGCTCCTCCGGCCGGAGCGCAGCTCCCCGTCCCGGCCGAGTCCCGGCTGGGTCCCCGGTGATGACACGGGGAGACGGGAGATGAGAGGAGTCTCAGGGAGCGCGGCAGAGCAGGCCGTGCCGGACAGGGCCTGGCCGGGCCGCTCCCAGCCGTCTGAGTCACCTCTGAGCTGTTTGGCACTGAATGAAGTTTCCTTCTTCACCCCACAGGCCTCGGGCTGGAGGGCTATCACACAGCTGACACAACCATGCTGTGCAGGTGCTTTCAGGATGTAGCTGCTGCAGTTCTATTGGGAGTAAAACGCATTCCCACGGCCACCCCCACATGGATGACGACGGTGTACCATGACTGGGTCGCTCTGCCTCAGCCGCTGAAGGGGGCTGAGCACCTGCTGCACCCTGGCTCCTGCCCGGGGCCTGGGCCCTCCAGCCCGCCCCCTGGAGCTGCGTTGCTGCAACTGCTCCGCTGGGACCCGGCTGTGACCGGCCTGATGGATGGGGCTGGGGCTGGGGCTGGGGACAGCCGGGTGCAGCCACACCCTCACCCTTCGGAGCAAAGCACAGGCCCTGCCCAGGGTCTCCCAAACCCTGCCAGCAGGTTCCAGCAGACTTCAGAGGAAGGTCCCTGCCATGGCCGGCAGCGGGCGCTGTCCCCACGTGCCCTCAGGTGCTGAGTGGGAGGGACGGGGACAGCCTGCTCAACCTGGATGCTGAGCCTGGACATCGGAGGGGACACCCAGCCTCCAGGGGGGACCTGGAATCTTTGTTCCTATGGTTTCTGCCCTCAGGGGCCCTGCCCTCAGACACCGGCTCCTCCCCCCTGCCCGGCCCTCCTCCCCTCCGGCCGGAGCACAGGCGGCTGCGCTGCCACCACCCACACCCCGCCTCCCGCCTGTCACCTGCCTCGGACCCGCCGCCACGAGCAAGGCGACAGGAAGCTTACTCGGAGCGGAGGCCTGGCTATTTATAACTGAGCGGCTCACTCATTCTGAAAAGCTGCCATCCCCAAACACACCTTTCTCTCACACGTGCTCACTGTAAAAATAGCCGCTGCTTGTCAGTCTCTGCTGCTGCCTGGCTCCCACGTCCGATGAGGCTGTAGTGGAAACAGCCCCGAAATAGCCGCCCCGCAGCTGCACGGTCACGTCGGCCCGAGCGGAGCATCTGAAGGAAACGGTTCTATTCATTCCGGACCCAACACCAAGGCTATCGTGCCCGTGACCCTCCTCGGCCTCCAGGGCTCCGGGCCCAGGAGGAGGCGGCACTGACATCCACCTGGACCTAAACCACGTGTTAACTATGGCGACACCAGGTGTGAACAAGCCACTGCCTTCCCACAGCTCAGCGTGTCTGGTCCCAACGCACTGTCACAGGCACTCAGCGGGCCAGCCCGGCCCACAGCCCGGGGCCCACAGCCCGGCCCACAGCCCGGCCCCACAGCCCGGGGCCCACAGCCCACAGCCCACAGCCCGGCCCATAGCCCGGAGCGCCCACAACCCGGGGCCCACAGCCCGGGGCCACAGCCCGGCCCACAGCCCGGCCCACAGCCCGGCCCCACAGCCCGGCCCACAGCCCGGCCCCACAGCCCGGCCCATAGCCCGGCCCCAC
The DNA here is from genome assembly GCF_014108245.1 of Pipistrellus kuhlii. NCBI lineage: Eukaryota > Metazoa > Chordata > Mammalia > Chiroptera > Vespertilionidae > Pipistrellus > Pipistrellus kuhlii. Next base: position 187,002,808 of record NW_023425529.1, read on the forward strand.
AGCCCAGGGCCCACAGCCCGGCCCCACAGCCCGGCCCCACAGCCCGGCCCATAGCCCGGCCCCACAGCCCGGCCCCACAGCCCGGCCCCACAGCCCGGCCCACAGCCCGGCCCCACAGCCCGGCCCATAGCCCGGCCCCACAGCCCAGGGCCCACAGCCCGGCCCCACAGCCCGGCCCCACAGCCCGGCCCACAGCCCGGCCCCACAGCCCGGCCCATAGCCCGGGGCCCACAGCCCGGGGCCCACAGCCCGGGGCCCACAGCCCGGAGCGCCCACAGCCCGGAGCGCCCACAGCCCGGCCCACAGCCCGGCCCACAGCCCGGCCCCACAGCCCACAGCCCGGCCCACAGCCCGGCCCCACAGCCCACAGCCCGGCCCACAGCCCGGCCCCACAGCCCACAGCCCGGCCCACAGCCCGGCCCACAGCCCGGGGCCCCAGCCCGGCCCCACAGCCCACAGCCCGGCCCACAGCCCGGAGCGCCCACAGCCCGGCCCTACAGCCCGGCCCCACAGCCATCGACAGCAGCCAGTGCAGGCCCAGGAAGGCAGGCGAGCAGAGCCGGGGCAGAGCGGTGGCCGGCGTGGCCAGGAGCCCAGTCAGGGAAGGACGGTGTGCTGGGTTTGCCCTCCGAAATGGGACTCCACCTGGAGGCACAGGAGTGGGAGGAGGGCGAGCGGGGCCAGCCTGAACCTGCTGAGTGGCTCCTGCAATGGCGCCTGCGGGCAGGGACGCCTGACCAAGCTTGGAATGGAGACTTCACCTTATTTTTTTTTAATTTATTTTTTATTGATGTCAGAGAGGAAGGGAGAGGGAGATATTATAGAAACATCAGTGATGAGACAGAGTCATTGGTCGGCTGCCTCCTGCAGGCTCCACCCTGGGGATATCAAGGGCATGTGCCCTTGACCGGAATCCAACCTGGGACCCTTCCATCTGCAGGCGGTGCACTAGCCACTGAGCCAACCCATCGGGCTGGACAGATGCTGCCTTTCAAAAGCGGATGCTCTTTCCTAGTGGCTCCGAAAGCCTGCAGCTGTACCGGCCAGAGCAGGAGAGGCCGGACACTGGGCGCGGGGATGGGCCTGTGGCTTCACTTCGGGACCAGGATGTAATTTAGCTTTTAGTGCAAATCACATGGAGGCTGACAGTCTGAGTATTCGCAGCAGCTCACTCTTGTCTCATCACTTATTAATTACTGTGCAGGGGGCTCGGCTCCGTCCGGAAGATCGTCGGGAAGGCCCAGCTACTTAGCACCTTGTGCTTTTATTATCACAGAATACTAGTGTTGTGGTGCACAAAATTTGTGCACATTAAAAGGGAATTAATTAAATAATCTAATATTGCTATTTGCCCTTTCTCTATAATTGAATTGTCAGAGATGAAAGAAAATTAGTAAAATGTATATGAAAACCTTCCTCCTGTCAGATTCTGGGGCAAGTCTGAGGCACGTCACGGGAACCAGAGTCAAGTCCTCAGCAACCAACGTGTGCCTCGAAATCGTGAGATTCAGACCCAGCCGGCCCGACCCGTCACCTGGCCCAGCACCAGGGCGGGGGACGCGGCCTGAGGTACCCCAGCCTGGCGCCAGGACGGGGGTGAGGGGTGGGGGGTGCAGCCTGAGGTTCCCTGTCAAGCCCTGCTGGGCGGGGAGTGCAGCCTGAGGCCCCCCAGTCTGAGGTGCTGTCAAGCCGCACCTGGTGGGGGCACAGCCTCAGATCCCTGCCCTGGCCCAGCGCCCCTCAGCCTCAGCCCCTGCTGCCTGCTCGCTAAGGCTTGTTAGGGAACCAGGCCTCCGCTGTGGGCGCAGCCATCTTGTGCTGTGGGATCCCCGCCTCTGCCAGCCCACGGGGAGCCGTGCCTCCCCAGTCTGTTCTATTTCAGGGAAAGGAGCTCATCGCCCGGGAACGTGCAGGCACCACTTCCCACCCGCCCCTCTGTGTCCACCCTGTTTGCTGGGCCTCTGGCCGTCACCAGTGTGGGGTGCCCAGTGAGACCTGTCCGAGGCTCACAGGCGTAGAACAGCTCCCTCCTGGGCACTCCTCCCGGCACATGGCAGAGGCCTGCTGCCCGGCCTTCAGCTAACACATGAGCATGGGTGGGGGAGCCCCGCGGGAACGCGCACTTCCTCGCACCGCCTCCGGGGGCACACTTGCTCGTGTGCCCGAAAGCCCAGCAACAGCCTCAAGGAGGCTGCCAGCGCTGCCTGCGTGTGGGGCTCAGCTTCCCACCCAGACCCGCCTGGGACCGCACAGTGCCGCACAGGCACTCCCCGAGGCTCCTCAGAAAACTCTGGGTGCTTTCAGCTGGGGGGGGGGAGGGGGAAGGAGAGAGGGGGGCAGTTATTAACAAGCTGGCTTCATAAAATGGGTTCGGCTGTTTTAGAAAGTGCTATCAGCACGTCTCCGTGAACCGAGAGGGAACCTGCACAGCACTGAGAGCGACGGGCAGGGACGGCACCACCGCAATCTCTGTCTGTGTGCCACACGCGTGGGGGGTGCACCGTGTGCGACACGCACGGGCGGCGTGTGCAGGGCCGGAGCCGCCTCGGGCTGTGGGCCCCTGCGCACGTGTTCCATCTTGTCATAGTCTATAAAACGAGACTCTTCAAAACTAACACTTCTGCCAAAACCGGTTTGGCTCAATGGATAGAGCATCGGCTTGGGGACTGAAAGGTCCCGGGTTCGATTCCGGTCAAGGGCATGTACCTTGGTTGCGGGCACATCCCCAGTAGGGGCTGTGCAAGAGGCAGCTGATCGATGACTCTCTCTCATTGATGTTTCTAACTCTCTATCCCTCTCCCTTCCTCTCTGTACAAAAATCAATAAAATATATTAAAAAAACAAAACAAAAACACTTCTGTTAGGAGAAAAGCTTCTTTTCCTTTTAGAAAAATGACCCCCAGGACGTGTCTGCACCTGCTGTGGCCCCGAACCGGTGGCTCCCCAGGAGAGAAGGCACCCCCCAATCGTGCTGACGGCCCCACGCACCCGGCAGCACAGGAAGAAATCAATTCACAGAAGGTTGTGCCTCACAAGCAGCTTATAAAAATGTAACTTGTAATAATGGTGCAGTCAAAAGTTACCACCGACTCTGCCAGGTTACTATGGCAACTGAAACAGAATAGATGGCGCTCAGTTCCCCTTTCTTTACATCTTAGAGAAACCGTCTGCTCTACTGCCCTCCGTCAGAGCAGAAGCCGGCGGCAGGCCCACCCCAGCTGCCTTCCCGGAGGAGGAGGCACCAGGCCAGCCGGCCCCTGGACAGGAAGCGTGATGGCCGGTAGGGTCAGAGCACACGGCTGGCACTGCCATTGTCCTGTCTCCTGTCATCTAGCTCAGCCTTGGAGCGGGCCGGGAGGTGGAGCGGTCTGGGACAGCCCCCGGCCTCAGCCCGGCCCCGCACACCTGCCCTCGGCCGCAGCCGAGTCTCACGGAGACTGCACAAGGCCTACTCGCAAAGCCATCGATCCTCACAAAGACAGTACCATGCTGTGGGTATCAGCTATTTGTCTAGTAATTGTATCCTAAAGGTTTTCATCTAAAGGAATTCACCTAAAGAAGATGAATCTATTACTCCCTGGCAACTCCACTTTCGGGTTTGTGGTTTCTGAGCCTTTAATTGGGAAGTCAGGGAGATCAATGAGCTAGAAAGCCACATTTTTAAACACTCCAGTTAATTGAGGTCTGAGCACAGCTTCCGGCTTACACCTGGTGAAAACAAGCTGGGTCTGATTTTATTTGAAAACACACATTCCTCCACACACAGGAAGTCTGGAGTGATGACTCTGAGGAAAAGCTACCTTTGCTTTTCAGGCAGAAACCCCGGGGCAGCAGCTGTGACCGGAGAGCAGAGAGCCAAGACCGAGAGGAGAGAGTAACTCCATTTCCCCACAAGGGAGGTGCAATCAAGCGGCTCCCACGAGCACAGCGCTGGCCAGGTCCGGAAGCAGGGAAAGTTACAGGAAGCCAAGACGCGCGAGAGACACGGAGATGCCCTTAGCAGGAGGCCTCCTCCCGCGGTCACACCCTCGCCGCCCACCGCGTGGCTGTGCGGGGACAGGCTCCGGCCTGAGGATGGGCACAGCACCGGGTCACCGGGAAAGCATGCTCTCACCTGCCGCGTCCTGGCAGCCGGAGGAGCCCTCGGAATCCGTGCAGCTGGGCACCTCCGGCTCCGGCTCCGGCTCCGGCTCCGGCTCCGGCTCCGGCTCGGGCTGGGCAGGGGCAGGAACGTAGCCCTCAGGAGGCAAGGCCACCGTGTAGAGCCGCCGGCCAGGCGGGGTCCCAGTGCCGCCACCTGCAGGAGGAAACGGGCACATCAGGGGCCAGGCAGCCACGCGGGGTCATCACACTGAGCCCCAAACCGGTCCCGGGAGCCGGCAGTGAGCTCCACCCGCTCAGCGCGGCCCCCACGCACTGCCCACATTGCCAGGCCGCTCAGCCATCATTCACAGTCACCTCAGGCCACTCATGTCCGCTCTGGGCTCTGATGACACAGACAGAACTCACTAACGAGCAGAAAATTCCCCACAGAGCACACCCAGCCTTGTCACGAGGGTCTCAACATTTTGGTGGCATAATCTTCTGGACCTTCCTCTCCATGAACGCTAACAATCCATATACACAGTGCATGTGCATGTGTGTGTACACACAGACACACACGCAGACACATGGGATCAGCGCACCTTTTATTATAAAACATAGGTCATACACTTGTATAATATATGTATATAAAATTTCATTCAAAAGTGATTTAAAATAGTCTTTTTTTTTTCAAGAAAAAAATATATTTTAAATATAATAATACTAGAGCAGTGGTCGGCAAACTCATTAGTCAACAGAGCCAAATATAAACAGTACAACGACTGAAATTTCTTTGGAGAGCCAAATTTTTAAAACTTAAACTTCTTCTAACACCACTTCTTCAAAACAGACTTGGCCCATCCATGCCCTTCAACCCTGACTCCGGTCCCCCTGGGCCCCAGGCCACAAGGCTCTGCTCACAGAGGCTTCCAAATCTCGCCAAACACAAAAAACATTCCTAACATTCTCCCGGCCTCGCTGTTTGCTCCAGTGTCCCGTACCTCCTCGCTAGGTTCCTTTCTGTTTCTGTTAAACACAGCGGTATCCTCTCAGTGAGGTGTGTGGGTGGTGAAATCCCTTAAGCTTTGTAAAATGAACACATCTTTAGAGGATTCTATTTATTATATACTAACCAGTGACCTGGTGCACGGAATCCGTGCACATTAAAAGGGAATTAGAGGGAATATTTTAATATTGCTATCTGCCCTTTCTCTATAATAGGATTGTCAAAGATGAAAGAAAACAGGTAAAATGCATATGAAAACCTTCCTGCTGTCAGAGTCTGGGGCGCACCACAGGAACCAGTGTCAAGTCCCTACCCACCCATGTGCGCCTCGAAATTGTGTGAGACCAGACCTGGCCAGCTCCTCCCCCATTGGGCTAGATCCAGACCTGGTCGGCCCCACTCCTGTCAAACCCCCAGGGTCGGGGGAGCAGCCTTGGGTCACCTGTCCTGGCACTGGGGCAGGAGGTGGGCCTGAGGTCCCATCAAGCTCTGCTGGGTGGGGAGGAGCAGCCTCAGGTCCCCTGTCAAGCCCCACCAGGTGGGGGCGCAGTCCCCGTCCCTGGCCCAGCACCAGGCAGCCTCAGTCCCTGCTGATTGCTCGGTAAGGCTCTTTATGGGAACTCAGCCTTCACGGTGGGCCCAGCCATCTTGTGTTATGGGATCCCTGCCTCTGCTGTGGGCACAGCCATCTTGTTAGGGCGTGATGGTCAATTTGCATATTCCTCTTTATTAGATAGGATAGGCGCTACAACCACATGGCGCTAGGTAAACACAGGACGTGCGGAGCCACATTCCCCTCCGTGAGGCAGCTCCTCGGTCACGTCCTCCTGCGTTTGTTCCTCAGGCGACCCGTATATGTGCCAACACCACACACCATCCCCCCCTCCCGGACCCCTGGCCAGCATCTCCCCTGCTGCTGCCCCTCCTGGGGTCCCCTGGCGCTGCCCCTTCCTGCAGCACGGGCGCCTTCCCCGGGACAAGCTGCTGCTCTCCTCCTCCTGGGAACGATGATGTCATGAGTAACCTTGAACACGCCTGTTCCCGCCCCCTGAACTTCAAGGTCAGGTAAAATCGCTCAGGTGTGCCCGCCGGAGCCCTGGTGCACACCCGTCACCTTCCATGGACTCCCACGGCTCTTCCGGGACGGTCTGTGGCGATTTTCGCCTTAGCCAGGCTGAGTGCTTGCCCGCGGTTCTAACACGGTCAGCAGGTTCCTGACAACCTGACGCAGGACCCGCCCAGTGCCCCCTCCGTGGGCTTGCGGGGCCAGCGGAGGGAGCCGTGCTGATGCTGAGGAGCCACGGGGGTCTCCTCGGCCGCCTGTCATGCTCCTGTGCCATGTCCTTAAGCTGTGGCTCACGCTGTCATCAGCACGAAGGAAGGAAACCCTCTGCCAGGACCAGCTGCCTGTGTGCCCGCCGACCTGGCTGCGGGAGGACTGCCATCCTCCCGGGACAGTGACCGCCTTCTGCTCTGTGCTCGGCGGCTGACAAGCCCCTCAGGGCGGAGCTCCCGGCTCCCCCTGGTCCGCACAGCTCCGACACTTCAGAGTGAATGCGGCCTCTTCAGAGAAAGCGTGGCCTGAAGCATTCCTCCTGAGACCGTCCCTCCGTGGCGGGGCACGTCCAGCAAGCTCTCCGTCCGGCCGTGTTCCAGATCTGAGCGTCCAACCCCAACCCCAGCCTCAGGGGCCCCGAGGCTCCCCTCGGACGTGTGACTGAGAACCGAGCTCCTCGCTGTCCCCGAGGGAGGCTGAGAGCAGGCGTGGGCTTCTCCTCGGGGTGCAGACAGCTGTCCCTCCGTGTGCATGTCGTGTGAGCTTCCAGGACACGGTGCAGCCCCCAACGGCACTTTCTTTGAAGGGTGAGGACCCAGTCGCCAGCCCCCGTCCCTCCCACGAGGCTGGCCGGCGGTCCTGTCCATCCGACCAGCTTGCAGACAGGCGGCCGTGGAGGAGCCAGGTGTGCGTCTGGGACTCCCCGTGACCCACGAGCCCTCACCTGCCAGCGGGGGGACGCGCCGCCATCTCTCCTTCTGGGGAGGGGTTTCGGAGGCTGCAGGCAGAGGCGCCCCCTTTCCTCGGCCACGTGGATCCTGAGGAAAAAGTCTCTTCAGCACTTTTTCAACAAACACTGAAATGCAACCAATTAACAAAAACAAAAAAGAGAATTACTTAAAGCAGTTCTATTTAAATTGCCTATAGTTTATTTAAAAAAAACATATTCTAATATTAATACCAGAAAGAAAGGTGCCTGTCCCCCCAGGACCCCAGCTAGCACTGTGCGAGCAGGGAGCGGGGCTCCCACAAAACGCAGCAGGAGCGCCAGGCCAGCCAGGCAGCTCCCCCTAATGGCAGGGTCCCAGCACCCCTCCCCACCCAGGATGGAGGTGTAGGGAGGCTTCAGCTCCCCCCCCAATCCCCCCGAGCGCCAGCACGGGGGGGGGGGGGGGGCTGCCCACTGTCCAGGCTGGAGGAAGCCACCGAGGCACACCTGGGATGTGGGCCCTTGGGGTTTACCTCGGTTACCGCCCAGCGGGAAAGCACATTTCAAACAACTGTGCTTCCTGCTCAAGGAGCCCTGCTGCGAGGTCCCCCGTCCTCCCGTCCTCCCTCCCGTCAGCCCCAGCAGTGCACCATCCTCCTGGGAACCCACGGCATCCCCTGAGCGAGGGCCCAGAGCGGAGCTGTCCTTTGCCTCAAGCAAACGGACTGCTCTGGAGATGCAGCCCGCCCCCGCCCCCCGCCCCCCGCCCCCGAGGGAACCGCCGGACCGCCCCAGCCGAAGCCGCTGGGGCCGCGGCGGCCGCAGCTCCTGCGTGGACCAGGGAATGAGCTCCGTGTGTCCACTTCCCGAGTTCCCTCTGTAAGTGCCCACGCGGCCGTGTCCTCCGCCTCAGGGCAGGCAGGGCAGGTGCAGCCACCGCCCTCTCCGCCGCCAACCACCCCCCCCCCCCAACTGTCAGCCATCCCAGGCCACAGAGCGGTGAAACGGAAGACAGGGCGCCTCTGGCTTTCATGCTTCGCCCAAGACCAAGTGCTGAATCTGTTCCAACCACAAACTCCCCGAGGTGGTAAACATCTTGACCACCGCTGAGAGAGAACCTCACAGCTGCCATCCCAAGGAGCCATCTTTGTAACCGCAGGAGGCAGTGGCTGGAGCGGCCACACCTGTGGGGCCATCGGGCTGTGGGGCCATCGGGCTGTGGGGCCATCGGGCTGCGGGGCCATCGGGCTGCGGGGCCATCGGGCTGCGGGGCCATCGGGCTGTGGGGCCATCAGGCTGTGGGGCCATCGGGCTGTGGGGCCATCGGGCTGTGGGGCCATCGGCCTGTGGGGCCATCGGGCTGTGGGGCCATCGGGCTGTGGGGCCATCGGGCCTGTGAGGCCATCGGGCTGTGGGGCCATCGGGCTGTGGGGCCATCAGGCTGTGAGGCCATCAGCCTGTGAGGCCATCGGGCTGTGGGGCCATCGGGCTGTGGGGCCATCGGGCTGTGAGGCCATCGGGCTGTGGGGCCATCAGGCTGTGAGGCCATCAGGCTGTGAGGCCATCAGCCTGTGAGGCCATCGGGCTGTGGGGCCATCGGGCTGTGAGGCCATCGGGCTGTGAGGCCATAAGGCTGCATGCGACCTTAAACTTCTGCAGAGGGGTCAGGCTCAGGGCTCAGCGCCGCTGGGTACCGGAGCCTCCCTTCTCCAGGGTGACGGAGGTCACAGGGCATGGTGAGGGCCCTGCCTGGGGCGCTGGTTAAACCTGTCACTCAGCCATCACCACCGTGTGCCCCGCCATCACCTCCAGTTCAGTCACAGAGGGCTCAGGTGAGCACCCGCCGCGGGCCCTGCCTCCGCCATCAGGGCCTTCACCCTGGAGGTGCCCGCTGGGCCCTGGGGTCCCCGCAGGCCTTGGAGCCCCTCGGACACCGGGGAGGCTGCGGGTCCCGGGACAGCCTCCCCCGCCGGCGGCCGGGTGTGGAGTCCGGGGACGTGGACCAGGCCGGGCCGAGTGCTGTCCGAGCGGCGGGTCCCCGAGCTTCCGCCCCCGCCCCGCCGCCGCCGCCCCCGCCGCCGCCGCCCCCGCCGCCGCCGCCCCCGCCGCCGCCGCCCCCGCCGCCTACCGTGCCTCCGCGCCGCAGCCATGCGGGTCCCACGACCCCCGACCCGCCCTCCCAGCTCCCAGCGCTGCTTCCGTATCCGCCCCTGCAGACCCGCCCACAACAGCAGGCGTGCCCAATCCGGGCCCAGGCTCTCCGCCATTGGTGCCCTTCAGCCGCGCCCCGGCTCTGGATTGGCTCTCTGGGGTCTGTGGGTCTGTGGGCGTGGCCTCCGGGAGCCTCCGCTCCTGAAGACCCGCCCACAAAGCAGGCGTGCCCTATCCGGGCCCAGGGCCTCCGCTATTGGTGCCCATCAGCCGCGCCCCCGCTCCGGGTTGGCTCTAGGGAGCATGTGGGCGCGGCCTCCGGGCGCCTGGGCTCCGCGCACACTCCGAGGAGCCGGACTGAGTTCCCGGTGCGGCGGCCCCTCGGCGGGGCCAGAGGGGTCCCCGGGAGGGATCGGCGGGGCCGGAGGGGTCCCCGGGAGGGATCGGCGGGGCCGGAGGGGTCCCCGGGAGGGATCGGCGGGGCCGGAGGGGTCCCCGGGAGGGATCGGCGGGGCGGCGGGCCCGGAGGGGTCCCCGGCAGGGATCGGCGGGGCCGGAGGGGTCCGCGGGCGGGATCAGCGGGGCCGGAGGGGTCCCCGGGAGGGATCGGCGGGGCCGGAGGGGTCCCCGGGAGGGATCGGCGGGGCCGGAGGGGTCCCCGGGCGGGATCAGCGGGGCGGCGGGGGTGGTGGCGGAGGCGGCGGGGCGGGGTGAGGGCTGCCGCGCGGCCTGGGAAAAGGGGGTCCCACAGGAGCCGGCGCCCGCGTCCGCACCAAGGCCTCCTCCCGCCCGCACCCCACCCCGGGACCTGGGTTTGCCCCCTCCCCGGAGTATGTCTTGGGAAACGTATTTTGGAGCGATGTCGGTCACTGTTCTGCATGCTGGGTGCCCCCACGAGGGATGGGGTGACAGTGTGAAGGGAGGTGTGAACTTGGGGGAAAAGGGCAGTGGGGGGTTCAGGGGGGCAGGTGGGGAATCAGGGAGCCTCAGGGAATCTGAGCCGGGCTCCCAGCAGGGGCAGCCAGTGTCCCAGGCCCTGAGGGTTGTGTTCGGGAGCAGTGAGGGCACAGGGCCAGGCGGGTGAGGGAGTGAGGGATGGGGTCAGGCTCCAGGTCGAGGGAGAGCTTAGCTTTGTGTTTTCCAGCGGGCAAGGTGGAAGGGCACTTGTTTGGGACACAGTGAAGTCATCTGACATCCGGAAGAAGTCCTTGGGGCCGCTGTCCCCAGAGCAGATGTCGTTGGAGGAAGCACGGAGCCCCGGAGGCCGTGGCTGTAAGGAAGACCTCGGTGGCCGGCAGCATGGGCAGTGGTGGGGAGAGATCGCTGGGTTTGGGATCCATTTGGAGACTGAGCCAAAGAGGTTCTGGCTGAGGACGTGTTGGGCTGTGGCAGAAGAGAGGAGTCCGATGGCTCCAGTGTGCGGTCTGGCCACCCCAGGCCAGCGATTCACCGAGGACCGCCGTGGGGCTGCCTGAAGCTGAGCCCCGGAGCCATTTGTCTCTAAGGGTGCTGATGGGCGAGGCAAAGCCTGATCCCAGGCAATTGGACTTGCCCAGTGCAGGTAGTCAGGGGCCTTGGCGACGGTGATGGTGTTGGAGCGGTGGAGGCCCCAGCTTGGTGGGAATCCCAGAGAGAAGCTTAATACATGGCACATAGACCCCTCTCTACTGGGATCCGGGGAGTGGGTTGGCAGCTGGCGGGCTTTTAAAGACAGAACAGCCCTCGCTGGTTTGGCTCTGTGGATAGAGCGTCTGCCTGTGAACGGAAAGGTCCCAGGTTCCATTCCGGTCAAGGGCACATGCCTGGGTTGCAGGCTCGATCCCAGAGGAGGGGCGTGTAGGAGGCAGCTGATCCCTGATTCTGTCTGATCATGGATGTTTCCATCTCCCTCTTCCTCTCTCAAATCAATAAAAAAAAAAAATCTAAAAAAAAGACAGAACACACGCCACATACACATATAATCAAAAGAGGGTTAAAAACACACAGCAGAACACACACCACATACACAGCTGATCTGTGTGTGAAGCACCTGGTCCCGTTGAGCTGGGATAATGAGCGATGGAACAGGAACGGCATGATAAGAAAAGCGCTAAGACCTACACGGACACAGGAGACAGGCAGGAGGCAAACAAGCACAGGGAAGGGAGCTCCAGCGCGTGCCATCAGGCGAATGGCATACAATGCCAACTAAAGCCACCATGTGCCACACCGCACGCCTGTTGGAAAGGCCAAACCCAGGCACAGACCACGCCTGGTGCTGGTGAGGAGGAGGGGCCGTGGGAACCGCACGCACTGCCGGAGGAAACGGAAACGTGCAGCCACTGACAAGACAGTGTGGTTGTTTCTCCCAAAATGAAGCATACTCTTCCCACGCCTCCTAGCAAACCCCGGGAGGCGAGGACGCACGTCCACTCAGGACCTGCACAGCAATTCTCAGCAGCGTCGCTCACAATTGTCAGAACTCGGAAGCATCTGAGATGTCCTCTCCATAGGCGGTGGGTGAGCCGTGGGACAGCCACAGTGGAGTATTCAGCTAAAAAGAAATGAGCATCGGGTGCCCCTGAGCCTTCGACTGCTGAGCGCGGGCAACAGAGCCAAGGCGGGGGGCTGCTTCCTGGGCGGCGCCGACCCCGGCAACAGGCTGAAGCAGCGCAGGAGCCCGCGGAGAACAAAGGGGTGCCACAGGCCAAGAAATGAGCATCAAGCCATGAAACCTGTCTTAGGTTCTACAGCAGCGGTTAGAACTGCTATCGGGGTCCATCAGAAAGCACAGTTATTCACATTACAATTCATAACAGTAGCAATATTACAGTTATGAAGTAGCATGGAAATAATGCTATGGTTGGGGTCACCACCACATGAGGAGCTGTGTTAAAGGGCCGCGGCATTAGGACGGTGGAGAGCCACTGCTCTAAACGAGAACAGAGACCGTCAAAACCTCAGCCGTGCAGAGGAGGGGAGCCGAGCGGGACCCTGCCCTCGGCGAGGTGGCCTATGAGCCTGGCCTTCTCTCCTCTGAGTCCCCAGCGGCCCTCCGGCCTCTGGACCTCTGACCTCGGCACCCACGTGCTTCCCTCCTGTCCCCTCAGCCGGCTTCCACTCTGTCCTCCACCACTGGCCGCGCTGCCCGTGTGTCTGTACCCACCCCTGCTGCAGTCCGGAGGACTCACTCACCAGTCCCTGCGCTCCGTGGGCTCCCAGGAGCGCCACCCACCACCTGCCCAGCGGGGCCTGGGACTCAGGCCCTCCTCCCCGTCCCCTCCTCACAGCCCCTCCACAAACAACGCCCGCTCCCGCTGGCTCCCGCTGGCTCCCGCTGGCTCCCGTCTTCAGGGCCACCAGCTGGGAGTGCCCGGGCATTCCAAATGGGATCTCCCCAGGTCCTCACTCCCAGGCATCTCCCTCTCTCCTCCCAGCAGCCACAGGGATGTCTCAGAACTCTCATTACCGAGCAGAAGTCACGTCGACAAGCTAAAGAACAACCACGTGATCCTGTCAATGGGCGCAGAAAAAGCATTTGATGTATTTCAGCGAAGTGCCAAGTCCAACATAAAAAACCCAGCGAACTGGGAAGGGGGGACTTCTTTGACTTGATGAAGAACACGTGCAGGAGCCGCAGCGGATGCCACGTTCACTGCGGAGAAATAAGACTCTCCCTCCGGCCCTCACGGCCCCTCCCCACCCCTCTCTGACCCCAGGGGGAAGCCATGGCTAGTGCCCTGTGAGCAGCAGAGGAAACAGGCATAGAGGCCGTGACTGGCTGTGCAGAACATATCTCCCTGCTCAGAGCCCCGCAGCCAACTTCATCGCGTCCGGCAGACAATGGGGTGGTGAAGGCTGGGGGGCAGGGGTGGGCTGGAGGGGGCAATGGGGGAAGAAGGGGGACATGTGATACTTTCAACAATAAACAATGATTTGGACAGAGTCCCTGTGTCCAGGGAATAACTCAGAGCCCATAAATGTCCTTCAGACCCAGACGTGCAGTGCAAAGGTGTTCACCCGCCCCCTTCTCATTTTGTCCTGGTTCCTCCGACTCTCCCAGCACCAGGTGCTCCCCCTCCACCACCCCTGCCCTGGCACCCTACCTGCTCTCCTGGGGAGCAGCCCATGCTGAATGCCCACTTGACCTCCTCACTGGCACCTCAGACCCTGTGGGTCCACCTCCCGGCTTCCTGGGAGCTGCTCAGCCAGAGGAACCCGGGGGTGAGGGGGGGAGATAGGGGTGGGAGTGGGAGTGCCAATCACTGGGTGATGGAAGTCAGATAAAAAACGTCCACCTGCCAGCCTGAGGGGGCATTCCTGGGGCATTCCAGAGGCCCCGCCAGTCTGAGCCCCTTGTTGACAGGTGGCCAGCTCCGAAACGCACCCCAGCCGGTTCCTCTCTCCACACAAACGCCTGTGCCCCAACCCACGCCCCAGGACCTGCTCCTGGGAAAACCGGAGAGAGAGGAAGATGTGTCTCCCTGACCCCACCCGCTGACTGGGCCCTTGTACTCTCTCCAGCTCGGCCCTATCCCTTCCCGCCGGGAAGCGGCTGGGGTCGGTGCTAGGCTCCTCCTGGGGCTGGCTGTTTCTCCGTGTGTTCTGACCACACATGGAGAGCCCGTGACCCGCCCTCGGCACACTTCGGTCATGTGTGTTGTGGGGTGCATGAGTGAATAAATACATGCACCTCAGAAAGATGAAGGCAGGAGGACACAGACGAAGAGGAGGAAAGTAAATTTTAAAATAAAAAATATTTATTTTGCATCTGGTTTTCGGGGTACAGTCTGGCACCCACAACCCACTGGCTTCTGACCGTGGAGACCACACTGAGGGGCACTGGGACCCCCAGAACCTGGGCCGTGGCGGGCGCTTGGCTGCAGGCCATGTCCTCGCTGAGCACAGCTCCACGGAGAAGCTGGTGGGACACTGCTCCTTGGGAAGGAGCCTGCGGATTTCTGGAGAAGATCGCTGTGTCCCATTCTGAGTCCTTTCACCCCCTGACGGCTTTTCCTGTTCAAATCCCCATCCATTTCCTGGAACATCTCACCCAGGTGCTTCCTCCTCTGGCAGCTCTCCTCTCCTCTCTCACTGGGACCTCTCCCCCCCCGGGGAGAACGTCCTCTGTGGCAGAGGGTGAAGGGGGCTCCCAGTGCCCGGCCAGGGGCGCCTCGCAGAGCGGAATAAAACGGACTGAGCTCAGCGGGGTGCACCCGGGCCACCGCGCCTGACCTCCAGCCGCCTCCCCCCGGGGAAGGGCGCCCAGGGGCTCCATCAGGCTGTCCTCCGGGACCAGCACCGCTTCCCTGACTGATCCCGTCCCGGCCCCGAGCCGCGTGGTCGCGCTTCCCATCGGGAACGCACGCGGGCGGTGCGCGCTGCACGGGAGGCGCGGCGGACCCTCTCCCGCGGGGACAGCAGGCTCGTGGGCGGCGGGCCGGGTCCGCCGCCGCGGGAGCGCGTGGGGGCGCGGGAAGGAGACGGCCCCGCGTCCACGGGTCCCCCGCCCGATGCGCCCGGTGTCCCTGCGCCAGGAGCGCCGCCGGCCCGGGGTCAGTGCGCGGGGCTCCCGGGGCCCCCGGGCTTTGGGCACCGGCTCGGGCCGCGGGGAGCGCTCCGGACCCTCGTGTCCCCGCGTGCCCGGCCGCTCCGCGCGCAACAGTTGGCGGGCGGGCGGTGCGCGCCCCGGGGGCTGGGGGCGCGGGCGGAGCGGCGGGGAGGGCGGCCCCAGGCCCCGGCTCCCCCGCGCGGCCCCGCCGCCCGCCGTGCACCTCCGCGCGGCCGCCCCCCGGAGCGGCTCCGGGCGCCCAGTGCGCAGGCGCCGCGGGGACCGGCTCGGGCGCGGGCGGAGCGCGCGGCGGCGGCGGCGGCGGCGGACGGACCCCGACAGACCCGCCGGCCCGCGAGCCGCCGTCCGGCCGGAGGGGCGCGCCGACCTGCGCCCGGCCCCGCTGACCGGAGCCAGGATGTCCGCGCGGAGCAAGGTGCGGGCGCCGGGCCGCGGGGCGCGGGCAGGGGACTGGCGAGGGCGCGGGGTGCGGGGCGCGGAGCCGTCGGGAGGCGCGGGGGTCCCGGGCGGGCGGGCGGCCTCTCGGATCCCGGGCCCCGGGGCGCGGGCGTGGGGCTGGGACCCGCGCGCTCCGCCCGGCGAGGGGGCCGTGCGGCTGGGCAGGCGGAGCGGACCGCGGGGAGGACGGGGGCGGCGGCCGGGGCTGCGCGCGGGGTCGGGGGTCGGGGTCGCGGTCCGGTGCGCGGCGGGCGGAGCGGGTGGCGGCCGGGGAGCAGCCGGGGGAGCGCGGCCGGGGCTGTGCCGGGCGGGCGGTTGCTAGGCGCGCGGCGCGGGCTGTCACCACCTCCCCCGGCGGCGGTGCTCGCTCCCCGCTCCCCGCTCCCGGCTCCCCGCTCCCCGCTCCCCGCTCCCCGCTCCTCGCTCCCCGCTGCCGATCGGCAGGAAGGAACCGGGATGTGGCTGTCACCACCGCGCGGGCGGGGGGCGAGGGGGGGACAGTGAGAGCGGCGGTGCGGGGGTCAGTGCGGGGGCGGGGGCGGAGCGGGGGGTATTGTGGGGGCAGCGCGGGGCGCGGGGCGGCAGGTGCGGGGGGCGCGCAGCCGGCCCGCCCTCCTGCGCTCCAGGCGCTTCTTCTCGCAGGAACCGGACTGGCTTCTGGGGATGAATGAACGCGGGGCCAGGGAGGGGGGGACTGACGGCCGCCTAGCGCTGGGCCGTGAATCCCTCCTCTGGCCGCGGGTGCTGCGGGCGGAGACGGAGCTGACGGAGCGCAGGTGCCTCTCTGTCCGGGCCGGAGGCGGGGGGTGGGGGGGGGAGGGGGGGGCTCAGGGCGGCACCACCCTCAGGACCGGGTCCGGGGCCCAGGGGTTCGCTCCCACTGTCTGGCTCCATTAGCCCTGAGGCGCCCCGGACCACAAGACACGTGCGGGCGGGGACTCCGTGGTACTAGCTGCTGGGGAGGCACCTGCCTCTGGGCACGGGGTTGGTGGTCCGCGCACCGCCCCCCTCCTGAGGACTGTCCCCAGTCTCCCACCCCCCTCGCCCCGGCCCTGGGAAGGACACCAGGGAGATGTGAGGTTAATTCGATTTATAACTTTTCCATTTCGCTTCCTGTTCTTGGCCAAAGGTAATGGGTCCTTAAGGAGAAACATGATGGAGAGATGGAAGGCAGGAAAGGGGGTTTTTGGCAGGTGGAGTTGCCACGCCGGTGTTTAAAACCACGCCAGCCATCAGGAGTTTCCAGGAGCAAACTGTCCAGGGCAGGCCGCCGGTGACTCACGGAGTTGGCCCGGACGAGGTGGAGCATGCGAGCTGTTTCCCGTTAGATGGTGTGACTTGCCTGGTTCACCTCCCGCATGGGGCAGCCCGGCTGGCGGGCCTGGGGGTGCCCTCTGTCAGGCATGCCGGCTGTAAGCCCCAGAGGTGAGGACAGCCGGGCCCTGCACCCCCTCTTCGTCACCATTCAGACCTGTGCCCCGTGGTGCTGGCGTTTATTCTGGGACCCCACATCTCCTCACCGCTTGCTCTCCAGCGAAGTGGCCTGTGTTTGGCTAAGAGTTTGTAAGCCCTCTTACCACGTCCGGTCTGCCCGGAGCAGTCGCTTTGTGAGCAAATCGAACCCAGAACCTCCCACAGCCGGGAAGTCACTGAAACGAAGGTTTTCTCGCCACCAAGGCGGTTCCCAGAGCAGCGTTCTGAGCCAACGGGCGGGCCTTCCTGTTTGCTGTCGTTACTGTCCTTGCGGGACCTGGGCCCGTCAGTCTGCCATCCAGCGGGCTCAGCTTGCGGCAGAGCAGCGGGTCTAGTCACTGGTGTTTTTGTGGGTTTAAGTATTTATAGGGGCTCGGCCCTCACAGCCCCGGGTTCATCTGGAAGGTGGTCCTGTTTGGTGTGATTAGCATGTGAGCTCTTTATTAGGTAGGGTTATTATATGTATGAGCTCTTTATTAGGTAGGGTTATTATATGTATGAGCTCTTTAATAGGTAGGGTTATTATATATGTTAGCTCTTTATATAAGGATTGTTGTATTCTCTCCCGTGGGACAGTTACAAGACTGCTCTTGCCCCAGCCGGTATTTGATGGCATTTTGTTAGGTCTTGGGTTACTTGTGATGTTGATGATTTAACAGCTTTGAGAACAGACCATCTAGATGATGTCTCCCCCGTGACATAAACCTGTCACGTCAGGGCAGCGTACTGCTTCTCCGGCCTCTGCCTGTGTCACTGTGGAAACTGTAGAAATTGCAGATGAAATGTTAACGGCAAAAGCAGTGCCTCTCGGACTGGAGCACAGTGGAGTCCGCACACCCGGGGTCCAGGCAGGGCTGGCCCACGGGGCAAGGCTCTCAGAGGGTCCGTGCGCTCCCGCTTCCGACCAGAGCACCTCCCGCGCTGGCCCTGGTGATGAATCCGGGATTCTCTGCAGCTTCCTTCCAGGAAACGCCGTGTGTCCTCGGCCGGCCCGGGGTGAGGGGCGTGCACTCTGGCTGTGGGGTGTAAGGGGAAAAGAATGAGACGCACCGGCAGCACCATGTGTGTCCGAGCGGTCACTCCCCGGATGCCGCACACGAGGCCGGGACTCGCCCTTTGGCAGACGGGCATGTGTGTGTGTGTGTGTGTGTGTGTGTGTAGTGCACAGCCAGCCTGCGCCTGGGGAGAGTCACGGGTTCGGGGCAGGGAGCTAGCGGGCGGAGCATTCGTGTGGCTGAACTCGCTCTCATCAAGCAGTTTCCCCTGCAAGTTACGTTTACCGGCAGCCACGCGCCTAGCTGGCCGCCAGCATGCACAGGCATGCACACAGCGTGCTCTGTGTGTGCAGAGGGGAGCGTGGTCTATAGCGTCCGTGACGAGAACATGCGTTCTCGGGGAGCTGAGCATGCGGGCTTTGGCGTGGATGGGTGGGGGTGTGGGGTGTGCGGGGCCCCGGGGGAGACTGCACCACCTGTCCCCATGACGGATGGGTGTGGGGTCCGTGCTGGGTCCTGGGCAGAGGCGGCTGGAGCTCACGTGTCAGAGCAGTTTTCCCGTTTCCCCGTGCCCGTGTTGGTGCGCTGGCCTCAGTGCAGGACGAGCCCCTCCTCAGCCCCATTCTCCCGACTCCAGCCCATCTCCTCGCCGTCCAGCCTCCTCAGGGATGCTGTGGTTCTCGGAAGTGAGCAGCCCCCGGGGTGGCCGCCGCCGCCCGCTCTCCGGCCATCTGTCTTCCCGGCGCCTCTTCCAGGGCCCGTTCCGCTGGCACCCACCTCGGGGTCACCGTGCGCCGAGGTCCTCAGAGCCCGCCCCTGCCACGTGCAGAGGAAGCCACGGAGCCCCGGCCTTCTCGCAGGAGCACGTGTCAGCCGGGAGCGTGGCACTCAGCCAGCCTGGCCTGCGAGGAGGGACAGACGAGCTTGGGAAGGGAAGGGGACAGTGGGCGCTGTCCACCAGTCCACGGTGCTGACGCCCCAGCCAGCCCGGCCTGCGGGAGCCTGGGAGGAGGACAGCAGGCGCTGTCCATGGTGCTGACTCCCAAGTCAGGCTGGCCTGAACCTGTCATTGCTGGTTGGTTTTCCCTGTGTGAACCAGGAAATCCTCTCCGCCAGCCAGTTTCCTATCCCCGACGACCCAGCGGATGGAAGGGCTGGGGTGTCTCCGCGAATCCCCACGTGCAGCTGCTGGGGGGCGAGAGGAGGCGGCAGGGTTCTTCTGTCTGGTGTGTCTTTGTGTATCTCACAGAAAAAAAAATCAAAATGAAATGTTGTTAAAAGGAATACACTGCTGCAACCGGCCCATCCATAAAATTGTAGCTCCAATGGAAAAGGTGCCCTGGCCAGTGTGGCTCAGTGGATAGAGCGTCGACCTGCAGACTGAAGGGTCCTGGGTTCGATTCCGGTCAAGGGAGTGTACCTTGGTTGTGGGTTCCTCCCCCGGCCCTGGCCCTGGTGGGGGCTCCTGCAGGAGGCAGCCCACCAGTGTGGCAATGTTCTCTGTGCGCTTACCCTCCGCTGGCTACCCTTTTATTGTTTAAAAATATGTTTTTATTGACGTCAGAGAGGAAGGGAGAGGGGGAGAGAGAGAGAAACATCAGTGATGAGAGATCATCATCTACCGGCTGCCTCCTGCACGCCCCACACTGGGGATCAAACCCTCATCCCAGGCCTGTGCCTTGACTGGGAATCAAACTGTGGCCTCTGGGTTCATAGATCGATGCTCACCCCCTGAGCCACACCACCAGGCTCGCTTCCCCGTTTATTTTTTTATTTTTATTTTATTTTTTAAAATATATTTTATTTATTTTTTACAGAGAGGAAGAGAGAGGGATAGAGAGCTAGAAACATCGATGAGAGAGTAACATTGACCGGCTGCCTCTTGCACAATCCCCACAGGGGATGTGCCCGCAACCAAGGTACATGCCCCTGACCAGAATGGAACCTGGGACCTTTCGGTCCGCAGGCCGACGCTCTATCCACTGAGCCAAACCGGTTTCGGCTGGCTTCCCCTTATAGAGTGAGGGCTTTTGGGCAGGAGGCTTCATCTTGCTCAGGAGTCCCATCTGCTGCCTGTCAGTCCTGGTGAACTTTGAGCTCCTGGCAGGGCGCTCCAGGTTGCCCAGACCTGACCACCCGCCCCCTGGCCCCTCCTGGTTCTGCCGGGCCTCTCACGGCCATGGCGCTTCTGCCTTCCCGACTAGGCTGTGCATCCCTGCCGTGCCGGTGTGCACCGGACAGCTTTCCTTCCTGCGTTTCTCCACATTTATTCTCTGCAACGTGTGGAGCCGTGAGTCCCCCCGAGGCCCGTTTCCCGCCCTCCTGTGTGAGCGCCTCCGTGGGGGATGTCCCATGGGCCAGGATGGCGGACCTGCCTCCTCCAGGGCGGACGCTCATCTCAGGTTCCCCGCTGCCATGGTTTGGACCCTGGTACACAAATACTGGCAGCTGCTCCACGGACAGGGCCACCCAGGCCCCGTCAGCACCCAGGGTGCCCAGGGCGGCCCCTCCTCCCATGTCCCCCGGCTTCGCTAGTGGGGTGCGAGGTGTGTGGACAGGAACCCGGGCAGGTCCGTGGGACCCTGGGCCTTGGCTATTTACCGGTGACGTTCTATCACCAACTCCGTGTGGTGTCCGCTCCGTGAGGTGGCCATTCCCACAGGCCGCCGAGGGCTGCACCTCTGTGTCCGCACCCACTCCTGCGCCGACCCCAGGCGTGCCGGTGGCCACGGGCGAGGACTCGACCTTTCCCTCCGCTGTGTCGGCGGCACTGCAGCGTCTTAGCCGGACCACACGGTATTGCTCAGGGCCTGGCTGCCCACACACTGCTCCTCGGTGGATTTCATTAAGAGCCACGGACACACAGTGAACGGGCCCCAGTGTCCCGGCAGGCGCCCTGCGTTTACCGGGAACCGGCTGAGCCGACGCCCGCTCCGGCAACGTTTCCTGGTGGAACCTGGGGAGGCGGCAGCCCCGGGGGTTGGGAAGGTGCATTGTGACGTGGCCCCGGCGTCACCTGGAGGCAGGTTGGACGAGCGATACTGAACGGCATTCGGGCGATGCTGCATGGAGAAGGCGGGACACGGCGGGACGCCCGGTGCCCCGCTTCCCGGAGACGCCTGAGTGGGCAGCACGGGGAGAGGTGGACGGTGGTCCCGCCCGGGGGAGGGCCGGCTTCACCCGGCCGCTCCTCCACCTGCTCCTGGTCAAGGACACTCCCCACGGCGTCTGACCCCTGGCCTCTGACCTCTGACCCGGCAGCTGTCGGAGTTCCCTCAGCCTCTCCCCCTCTCTGGTGCTGTGTGCTACGTGGTGCTTTGTCTGGAGCCATTCCATCCCTCCACACCCTGTCTCCCAGTAGGGTACCATGTGATGTGTTTATTCATTAAATCTTTTTTGTCGAAAGGATCACCTGTGTCCCCTACTCCCACACTGACCCCCCCCAGCCTATCCCCCACCCCCAGCCCAGGCCCTCACCACCCTGTCGTCACATTCGTGGGTTGTTCTCTGTGCATCCACGGGTTGTTCTCCGCCTCCCCCCTTGTACTTGCTTATGTTTTAACGTTGGTCCCTCCTCCACAATAATAACCAGTGCTCACCGGGCACTGACTAGTACCATGTGCCAGGACTCGAGGTCAGGTAACTGGGTTAAAGTCACAGGAGGGTTTGACGAAGCCTGGGTTAAAGGTCACAGGAGGGTCTGAGAGCCTGGGTTAAAGGTCACAGGAGGGTCTGCAGGGCCTGGGTTAAATGTCACAGGAGGGTCTGCAGAGCCTGGGTTAAAGGTCACAGGAGGGTCTGAGAGCCTGGGTTAAAGGTCACAGGAGGGTCTGAGAGCCTGGGTTAAAGGTCACAGGAGGGTCTGCAGGGTCTGGGTTAAAGGTCACAGGAGGGTCTGCAGAGCCTGGGTTAAAGGTCACAGGAGGGTCTGCAGAGCCTGGGTTAAAGGTCACAGGAGGGTCCGCAGAGCCTGGGTTAAAGGTCACAGGAGGGTCTGCAGAGCCTGGGTTAAAGGTCACAGGAGGGTCTGCAGAGTCTGGGTGTGAAACCACTGCCCTGGCGCTGCTCGCTGGCCTGCCTGCTCTGTGACGCCGTGTCCCAGCTTCTCACCCCCGGGGGGCCAGGTGGGGCTGTGGGTGCCGAGTGGGTGACTGGGAGCCGGCCGGTCCGTGCTCACCTGCGGGTGCCGAGACCCACCGACAGTCGTTCGTTTTTCTCTCTGCACCGGTGCGTTCGCCTGCGACCCGGCGCCCATGGCCAGGTGGTGACGGAGCCCAGGCCGGTCGGGGGAGCCTGGTGTTCCTCACCTCGCTCGGCGGGCGTTGCTGTCTGGGGGTTCCGCGTGTGGCTGACGGCCGTCACCATGCAGGGCTGTCTCTCAGGCGGGACGCCGGCGGCCGGCGAGGACTGCCCCGTGGTGGGGCGGCGTGACAAGGCCATCATTAGTGTCGGGGGCAGTGCAGGCTGGTTCTGCATGCTCGTGCGGTCAGGGCAGGTCTCCCCGGTCGGTCCTCGGCGGCTTCCCCAGCCCTGTCTGCCTCCACCTCCGGGAGGAGGGACCTGGTCCCCCAGCTCCTGCGTCTGACCAGGGGAGTGTGTCTGTGCTCAACCCTTGAGGCACGCCGGCCGGGCGCTTGGCGCTATCTTTACAGTCTTGCCGAGGACGGAGGCGTACACGGGTCTGTAGGACATTTTTAAGGTACAGAAGTGCCCCCTGCCCTGGGCAAGGCATCAGTTCCGAGGAGCAGGTGACAGACTGCCACCCCTGCCGTGCCCACGGCCTCGGGCACCAGGCACAGACAGGAGTGACGAGTCTGTGTCGGGGTCAGGGTCACGCACGGACGGCAACAGAAAGGCACTAAATCCCCTTCTCACCTAGTGCATGCGTGTCATTATCGTTAGAGGATTCACGCAAGGAGCTCGGCCCGATGTTTCCTATTGACTCTTAGAGAGGTGTAAGGCGGGGGGGGGAGAGAGACAGGCAGACATGGATGTGGGAGAGACATTGATTGGTTGCCTCCCGAACACACCCCGACCAGAGCCTGGGATCACACCTGTGACCCAGGTACGTGCCCTTGACTGGGACGTGAACCTAAGACCCCTCGGGCCTCGGGCCGGCGCATTAACCGCTGAGCACCCTGGCCAGGGCACCCTGGCGTTGTCACTTCAGCAAGGATCACTGGCCACCCACCTCCCCCCTCCCTCCAGGCGGCGGGAGCGTGGGCCCCTGTGGGTGCTACCACCGGGCGCCCCGTGGCCCGCGATGGCGTCCGCGTGGGCCACGTGGCCGCGGACGGGCTCCCAGCGGCCACGGGGCGCCGCCTTCCGACGTCACGATGACGCGCGGATGTCCTGTGTCACCAGGTTAACGGCCGGCCTCGTGCAGAAGGAATTCGGCTAAATCCGGCGTCCGAGAATGGCCGGCCCGGAACCGGGCCTCCTCCGCCGGCCGGGCGCTTTCCTCCACGTGAGCTCACGCTCTTCCCTCCGCCCTCCCGGCAGCACAGGGGTCCCGGCCAGCCGGACCCACAGCCTCCGTCCCCAGCGTGGGGCCAGGCCCGGGCGGGCCTCACGGGCGGGCGGGCGGGGGCCAGGCCGGCGCCCCAGGCGCCCGGGCAGGCGTCAGCACCTGCTGTTGCCCCCTCCCCGTCACTCCCCGGCTCGGCCACCTCCCGCCCATCAGCCCTTGTTTTCCCGCTGGAGGCTGCACAGATGACTCATGAGGCTAAAAATGCACGCCTGTCCCTGGCTTCCTGGGCCTCTCCCCGTCTCCACGCGGCTGCTGTCGCTGACGCTGGCTCACGGTAGTTTTCCCCAGAGCGGCAGCCTGGCGGCCAGCTTAGGACGTGACCCCACTGGGCCAGCCCCAGGGCCGCCGGCCGCCCCTCCTGGCTCCCGCAGGCGCTCCGTCCCTGGCACTGTCTCGTCACATGACAGGTGGGCCTGGGCCCGTCTCCACACTCCACCCACTGGCCGCCCCGAGGCTGGGTGTGTCCCCCTCAGGCCATGGGTGGTGGTCAGAATGGGCCCTGAGACACAGTCCTTGCCCCCTCCCCCGCCCCAAGGAGGGACCCAGTAGGCTGACAAGCACAACCCCCGGGTGGGGGTGGGGGTCGGGGGCATAGGACAAGCAGAGGGGCAGGCAGGGCCCAGGCCGCACCGTTCACATCTGTCTGGGTGCGGGGTCCGTGGTCCGGGAGTTGGGGGACCGGGAAGCCGGTGGTGGCTCAGGGGACGGCCTCCCGTCCGTCCACCTTCCTGGCCCTGTCGCTCGGCATTGGGCGCCATAGGTGCCGAGCCGGCTCGGCCGTGGGAGAGCCTGAGCGGGGGCGGTGAGGGATGGAGAAAAGACCGACCAGAGAATAAAGCTGGGGCTGGGTGGGACACTGCGCTCTCTGGTGGAGAGACAGCGCCACGGGCGGCACGCCGAGTCTGTTTTACAGCAGATCTCACGGGGCACAGTAAGGCGTGGCCTAGATGTTTACAGCGTTCTCACGGGTCTCAAATCTGCTCAGGTACACTCACCTGGTCCGGCTTTGTTTGCCTGCCACACCTCCCGCAGCCCACGTCACGCAGCCCGTGGGGCCACGGGTCTGGGCCATAAGGCCACGCGTACAACCACAGCCTTTGGCTGTGATGGTGCTGGGCGGGCTTTGTGCTCCGAGCTCGGCCTCGCACGTGGCTTTGCCCTCTCCTCAGTCCGAGGCTCACACCTGTCCCAACACTGGAGCCGCTCCCCACAGCTCGGGGCCCGTGGCTGAGCACCAGGCACCGTGGGTGCCTCCAGCGAGGAGACAGGAGGCTGGGTCAGTACGGGCACCTCCCTCTCACAAACACGACACAGGAGCTCCCTGGGGGTGGGGGTGGGGTGGGGAGCGGCCCTGGGTGGGTCACGGCCGGTCGTGTGGCTGCGGCACAGGCCACGGCAGCCCCGACCACAGCGGCACCTGGATCCCGCCCGGTTCCGCTCCCTGGGGCCTGCACAGACCGTGTCCCCATACCCGGGACAGAGGGAGGGTCCTGCGGGCTTCGGGGACACCCGTCCTCTACCCCCGTCTCCGGCTGCGATGCCGGCCTGGGAGGGGAGTGCACTTGGCCAGACACAAGGTTAGCGGCACAGCTCCCCCCGTTTCTGCCCACGAAGGCGCCCTGGGTCACGCCATTGGTGGCCGGGGGCTGTGAGGCCGGGAGGGAGGCACACGCACGCTCGGCCGGGCGGACTGGCTCGGTGACGGGAACGATCGGTCACTCCGGCTGGATTCCGGGAGCGCGGACCGCGGTGCAGGGACCGTGTGGTGACCGGTGACTGACCCGTCCACGGGCGCCTCCTCCGTCAGCCCGGGGCTGCGCCCGGGCCCGGCTCCGTGTTTGGGCGAGTGAGAGCTGCGGCGGAGGAAGGGTGCTAACTAAGCTGGTACATAACTGAGCTGGTAAAGGCTTAAGACATGGTTCTGATTCCGGGCGATGACTGCCACGGAGACGCGCTGTTCTGTGAGCGGGGCGGGGCGAGGAAGGGCGGCCCAGAGGGGGGGTATGGGGTGAGGGGTGGGGAGGAGACGGGGGGGTGAGGAGGGGACAGGGGGGTGGGGAAGGGGTAAGGGGGCGGGGAGGGGACGGGGGGGGTGGGGAGGAGATGGGGGGGGGTGAGGAGGGGGCGGGGAGGGGACGGGGGGGGGCGGGGAGGGGACAGGGGGATGGGGAGGAGACGGGGGGGGGCGAGGAGGGGGCGGGGAGGGGACGGGAGGGTGGGGAGGAGACGGGGGGGCGAGGAGGGGGCGGGGAGGGTATGGGGGGGGCGGGGAGGGTACGGGGGGGGGGCGGGGATGGCAGGGAAGGGTGCAGGTGCATGGGAGTGAGGGCAGCAGAGCAGGCTGCCGGGCGGGTGACCTGCTGGGCCTGGCCAGGTGGGAACTCCGTCACCTACGGTTTGGGCGCGGATCCCGGTTTGGGCTTAGCTTGCATGGGTGCCCTTTTGTGTATTTGAGAGGATTTAAAGACACATGCGTGATAAGAACACGCGTGACCTGCCGTCTGCCAGACCAGGCCCGCCGTCCCCGCCTGGATCCGTGTTCGCGTGCGGCCGGAGAGCTTGCCCGCAGTCACGTGTCACCGGGACCGAGGTCAGGGCACTGGGAGTGCTCAGGTGGACACGCCGTGGGGTCAGGCCTCACCGTGGACAGGGGGATGGAGGACCACCTGCCCCAGCACCCCCTCCCCACCGCTGAGCACCCGGCCCCACCACACCCTCCCCGGCGCCCGAATTAGCAGCACGCTCCCCGCTGGGTCCCCGCCCCCAGTCTCTCCCGCGAGCCTTCCCACACGCAGCTGCTGGGGAACCTTCCGGAGCCCTCACCACCCGCATGCCCGCAGCCTGCGTCCGTGCCTTTTGTCAGACCCAGGTCTCCCCTCATCGCCGCCTCCCCCCCAAACACTGCCCTCCGGGCGGCCTGTCTGCAGCCCCAGCTCCCTGCCCCGCGCCACGGGCCTTGGCATTGCCAGTCGCCCCCCTGAGCATTCTCCACCCACCTGGGCGCTGGTCCACGTCCCCCTCTGCCTCCCGCCTCACTCAGGACCCCTCCCTGCCGCCCCCGACTCCCGGCCGGCCGCCCGGCTCTGGCCGTCCCTGAGCCGGAGGCACCGGTTCCTGACACAGCGTCTTACGTAAGGCACTGGATCAGCCAATGAGCCGTTACATAACGAAGAGCATCCGTTAAAGGCCACTTCCGGACCCGGCCAGCTGGCTCCGTGGGTGCGCGTCTACCCAGGAACCAAGAGGTTGCCAGTTCGATTCCCGGTCCGGGCACAGGCCTGGGTTGGGGGCTCCATCCCCAGTGTGGGGCGGGCAGGAGGCAGCCGATCCACGATTCTCCCTCATCATGGATGTTTCTCTCTCTCCCTCGGCCTCCCTCTCTCTGACATCAGTAAAAGCGTGTTTAGAAATCACCGAGGCCAAGGCCAGGGCTGTTCTCGCGTGTCTGCGGCGTCTCCCGCCGTGTCTCCCCGCGGCTCTGTCTCCTCGCCCGGGGCTGGGGCGTGCGCGGACGGGCACCGGACGTGGCCCGTCTCTCGGAGCTCCGCTGACCTGGGAGGGTGGGAGGGGGAGGCGGTAATTCCATCACCTCCTCGCGTTGTGGAGGCCGGCGGGGGCTTGAGTCCTGGAGGCCGAAGGGCAGAATGGCGGGCAGAGGTCCCCGTGGGGACTGTGAGCCGGGGCCCACGCCCAGCTTTCCCCCAGCCCCCCGACAGTCCTGTCTCCAGAAACGGCCTGTTCGCCAGCACATGCCCCTCCTCCAGCTCAGCGGGCACACAGGATGGTAATGTGCTTTGACTTCAGAGAGAACTGTATTGGTGAGGTACTAGTATGTTTCCCGCTTTTATGGCAATTCAACTTGAAAAGAATGTGTTGATGGGAGAAAGGGAGGGAGAGAAGGAGAAGGAGAGAGATGTCCATTTGCTGTTCCGCTCATCGGTCCATTTGTTGGTTGCTGCCTGTGTGCCATGACTGGGATGGAACCCGTTACTTGGCGCCTGGGACGGTGCCCGGGTCTGCCAGCCCTTCACCCCTTTCCAACAGTTCTCTTTTCAACCTAGCAACTGCCTGAGACACAGGGTGTCCCACATTAGGACTTCACAATGAGAAACACACACACAGCACTCACACACACACCAAACACACACACACTCACACCAAACACACACACACACACAGCACATACACTTACACACACACTCACACCAAACACACACATACACACACACAGCACATACACGTACACACACACAGCACTCACCAAACACACACAGCACATACACGTACACACACACAGCACTCACCAAACACACACATACACACACCAAACATACACACACACTCACACCAAACACACACATACACACAGCACATACACGTACACACACACAGCACATACACGTACACACACACAGCACACACCAAACACACACACACACACCACGCACCCAAAACCCCTCTCCGTTAGGAGGACCTGCACACACTTGGGAGAAAGGCACGTTTGTGTGAGCATTGAGACAGACAGCCTGGGGAGACGTGGACCGGGGTTCGTGTGGCCTGGCCCAGGCCGGGGAGCAGCGAAGTCGGCGTGGCCACTGGCCCCCGCCCTGCCCTGGGAGGGGGCAGGACAGCGTGCCCCCCGGAAGCACTCTGTCTGGAACCCTGGCCTCTGTCCGGCAGCCACCGAGGCGCGGCAGGCGGTGTGCAGCGCACTGAGCACGCCGAGCCGGCCAGCACCTCAGCCGCGTCCGCCCGGAGCGTCCCTCCCCGGAGCGCCCCTGCGCCCATCCCTCGGCTCCATCCCTGGGGCTCCCGCGTCTGGGGAGCCGAGCCGGTCCTGTTTCCTGGGCCTTGGCTACGGTTGCTGTGGCAACAGCCCTGCTTCCTTTGTGTGCATCTGGTGGCCGAGCCCCCGAGCACCCACGGGCGCTGCCTGCCGCGCCGCCCGGCCTGCCATCTGCTCGCCCGTTCCGTTTCTATATTCGCTGCCCCCCGCGAGCTGAGTCACAGCCACGGCCTCGTGGGGTCTCCTCCCGGCCCCAGGCCCAGGCCCCAGGCTGCTCCTTCCCGTTCCTGGCCTGACTCTGACCACGGTGCTGGGCGAGGGGGGGCCTGGGTGCGGGTCCAGGTTCCAGGGAGGAGGCCCGGGGAGGCAGTCCGGGGGGGGGGGGGCAGCTGACGGTGCTCCCGTGGAAGGGAGACAGAGCGCCTCCGTCAATGACCTCCGCTCGTTACCCTGGTGCTCCCCCATGTGTCCTGCCATGTCTGCCCAGCGTGCGGGCGGAGGAGCCCCGGGAGGAATCCCAGTCGCCTGTGGCCTTCCCTCCGTGGACGTCCCTCCGTGAGCTGGGAGATGCTGAGTGGCCTGCCGGGCTGGGTGCTCCCGCGGGGGTGGGGCCTGTGCGTGGCGCCCGGGGTCTCGCTGTCAGCAGAGCCGTGCCCGCAGAGCCGTGGCCGCCTGGGCTTCCCTGCCCTCCTTCCTCCTGCTTCCCGGACGCCGAGTCCGCCGTGGCGCTGGCTGCTCTGGGACCTGCTGCTCGGCGGCCCTGCCCCCCTCCTCGGGCCCCAGTTTCCCCTCCCGCACACTTGAGGGTGCGGACGAGGGGAGGCCCGCAGGCTCAGTGTCCTCTCGGTGGGACCCCTGTCTCCCGTCGTGGTGATGACCCCTCAGGAGCTGGCGCATGGCCTAGAGGAGAGGACGCCTGCCATTCCCGACCGATACACAGCGCCGCGCCCGCTGTGCCAAACTCGGGACGACTGTCGCCAGCTGTCCCCTCCGCTGTCCCCTCTGACTGTCCCCTCTGCTGTCCTCTCCAGCTGTCCCCTCCGCTGTCCTCTCCGGCTGTCCCCTCTGACTGTCCCCTCCGCTGTCCTCTCCGGCTGTCCCCTCCGCTGTTCTCTCCGGCTGTCCCCTCCGCTGTCCTCTCCAGCTGTCCCCTCCGCTGTCCCCTCTGACTGTCCCCTCCGCTGTCCTCTCCGGCTGTCCCCTCTGACTGTCCCCTCCGCTGTCCTCTCCAGCTGTCCCCTCCGCTGTTCTCTCCGGCTGTCTGCTCCGGCTGTCCATTCTGGCTGTCCGCTCCGGCCACTGAACTGCTTTCTGGCCAGGCCATGTGGCTGGCGGGGCCAGCGCTCGGTCCAACCGCACGGCGCCCGGTGCTGCTCGAAGCTGGCGGGCTCAGTGGCGATGAGGGCGATGACCTAACGGTGACCCCCGGTCACAGACTCCCTCCCGTGCGGCTTCCTCTGTGCACCTGCCCTCGCTTTCAGCCGCTTGCAGCTCCCAGCAGCCACATCGTCTAAAACCCCTGGACGTGGTTCTTCCTGTCCGCGGGACTTCTCTTCCCAGCTCCGGGAGCCGGGCTGGGGGCTGGTGTGGGCCGGGTCCTCGCTCCTCCCTCCGGGCGGCCTCTGCAGAGATGGCCCTCCTCCTGATGGAAAACGTGGCCCACGGTGTGCGGCCCAGCCTGCCCCACGCCCCTCACCTCCTCCCAGGCTCCGGCTGCTTTCTCCTTTACCTCTCCAGTCTGGCCTGCCCCTCAGCCAGCTCCCCAGCGGCTCTGGAGGACAGTGGTTCTGTCTTTTCTTTTATTTTCGTTTTTTGTTTTTAATAAAGCTGTCTTTTTAAAAAATATATTTTTATTGGTTTCTTACAGAGAGGAAGGAAGAGGGATAGAGCGTTAGAAACATGGATGAGAGAGAATCATTGACCAGCTGCCTCCTGAACACCCCCCACTGGGGATGTGCCCGCAACCAAAGTGCATGCCCTTGCCCGGAATTGAACCCGGGACCCTTCAGTCCGCAGGCCGACGCCCTATCCACTGAGCCGCACCGGTCTCGGGGGCTGAGTCTTTTAGCTGTAACTGATGTGGTGTGGGAGCGGCAGCACGGGTGTTTGCCCACGCCCCCATCGCCGCCTCACTTGGTTTGCAGTGAAGAGCCGGAAACGGCAAACACGTACCGAGATGGGAAAGCCCTGGGGACGCGCGTCCGCGGAGATGAAGGGGTGCAATTACGTGCTAG
Organism: Pipistrellus kuhlii; assembly: GCF_014108245.1. Taxonomy (NCBI): domain Eukaryota; kingdom Metazoa; phylum Chordata; class Mammalia; order Chiroptera; family Vespertilionidae; genus Pipistrellus; species Pipistrellus kuhlii. The sequence continues at coordinate 187,033,040 of NW_023425529.1, forward strand.
TGCTCAGGCTCTCAGAACCTGCATGTCCCCGGAGCGCTGCGTCTGCTCCACGGGGGACGGGGGGGCGATGCCCGGGGGCGGGGACACCGGGGAGGGCGTGCATGGGGATGCAGGGTGCAGCCGGACACAGACGTGCAGGTGAAGGAGCAAAGGTGCTCTGTGGAGCCATCCCCAGCCCATCCCAGCCCCCAGGCGGAATGGGTCAAGGCCCCCCTAATGGTTGCTACGGGAACTACAGCCCCATTGCTTGGCATATGTGTTTTTTCTTTTTCTTCCTTCCTTCCTTTCTTCCTTCCTTCCTTTCTTTCTTTCTTTCTTTCTTTCTTTCTTCCTTTTTAATTTATTATTTTTATTTTATATAATAAGTCCTTATTGTTCAAATTATTACAGGCGTTCCTCTCCCCCCTGCATAGCTCCCCTCCACCTGATTCCCCACCCCACCCCATGCCCTTACCCCCTGCCACTGTCTTCATCCACAGTGTAAGATTTTTGTCCTGTCTCTTCCCGCACCCCTCAGACCCCCTTCCCCCTGAGAATTGGCATGCATTTGCTAGCATCTTCTGCGGTAAATTATTCAATCCACTCTTGTGCTACAGTTCTGTGTCTGGGGAGCATTGAACACATTTAGGCGGTCACGCTGCTGTCACTCAGGAGGCAGGCGGGCCCGCTCCTGCGCGTTGGGACACAGTTAAGGTCTAAGCGCTGTGTCCGCAGGCACCCCGCTGAGTCCTCCTCCTGAGCACCGGGCTGCAGGCTGCCCCCGGAATCGATGACAAATGACAGGTGCGCTCCCCCTGCCTGCTGCCGCGTTACCAGCACCTCACCCGCCATGACGTAAAGATGGGCCGTGTGAGTCGATATTCTAAGCACAGCCACCCTCAGCGATGAGTCTCTTGGCACCACTTAATTTTCATATTGGATAAAATACTTAAAGTCTTTTTAAAAATATTAATATATATATTTTATTGATTTTATTTATCGATGAGAGAGAAAAAAAATATTTTATTGATTATATTTATCGATGAGAGAGAAACATCGACCAGCTGCCTCCTGCACACCCCCTACCGGGGATGTGCCCGCAACCAATGCACATGCCCGTTACCGGAATCAAACCTGGGACCTTTTAGTCCACAGACCGATGCTCTATCCACTGAGCCAAACTGGTTTCGGCAAATATTTAAAGTCTTAATGAGCTGAAGACGGTTTGGCTCAGCGGTAGAGCGTCGGTTTGCGGACTGAAAGGTCCCAGGTTCGATTCCGGCCAAGGGCACGTACATTGGTTGCAGGCACATCCCCGGCAGGGGGTGTGCAAGAGGCAGTTGGTCGATGTTTCTCTCTCATTGATGTTTCCAGCTCTCTATCTCTCTCCCTTCCTCTCTGTAAAAAATCAATAAAATATATTTAAAAAAAATAAAGTCTTAATGAGATAGTCGGGACGCAAACTTGTGTATAACGTTGGGGAATGTTCCGCCCCCACGCATGTCACCGGGGTGGAGTCATAGGTTATGTGTGGGTCCCCCAGGCCGCCGCCTCATTCCCCCCCCCCCCCTCCTGTGATCCGCCGTGTCTCCCCAGAGGGTCCCGGCTTCTCTGTGCTCCGTACGGAGCTTGTCTGCCGCGCACACCCTGCCGGAGGTGTGCGAGGGCCTGTGAGTGTCTCTTAGACCGAGTCCTCCTCCCGGACACTTTGGGGGTCTCTCTCCGTGGTCAGCTCTCAGGTGACGAGAGATAAGGTGAGGCCCTGGCCTGTGTGGTTCAGTGGATAGAGTGTTGGCTTGTAGTCCCATGGGTCCTGGGTTCGAATCCGGTCAGGGCATGTGCCTCTGTTGCAGGCTGTTTCCTGGCCCGGACCCTGTTCGGGGCTTGTGTAGGTGGCAACCCATCGATGTGTTTTTCTCACATCGATGTTTCTCTCGATCTCGCCCTCTTGCTTCCACTCCCTCTAAAAATCAATGGGAAAATACCCTCGGGTGAGGATTAACAAAGTCAGTAAACAAAAATAAAGAAAGAGCGTTCTTACCCAGCGTTTGTTCGGACAGAAGCTCATTGTAAAAAAGAGGAAAAAAGAAATAAGGTCGCACCCCAGGCACCTCAGGGTGCGCCGCGTGGCTCCGGGCTGTTTGCTGAGCTCCTCACTGAGCCGGCAGCACGGAGCAGTCCGTCACCGCACTGGGCGCAGCTGCTCCCCTCCCCGCCCCCGAGGCTGCTTTTCCTAGGAGACACTGGACGGTGAAATAATCCCGTGGCCCAGGCCCAGGCAGCCTGCCCCTGCCTGTGCCACCCTCCCCGCGCAGCCCCGCCCGGCGAAGTGCCGAGGCCGGGCCGTCCCTGCGCCCGCCTGGCCGCCGAGGGGCCTTCCGGCCGGCCGCTCCTCAGGGCTGGAAACAGCACAGACCACCTCCCCCTGCTCCCTGGGACTCGGTGAGGACGCTGTGCAGGGGGGGCACTGTGTTTGCGTGTGCTGGCGTAGTCTTTGTCCTCTGGTTTGAGATGACCCTGTGCTGTTGTCTGTCCAGAAGGACACCGTCTCCGAGGACCGTGTCCGGCGTTTACAAAGCTGGTTCAAAGACAGACTCCGCCTCTGGACGTTTTTAAGAGGAAAGGGAATTTGTTTTACGGCCTGTGTCTGACCACAGCACGGTTTTCTTTGTTTTATTACCTGTTTCTCCCCTCGGTTAGTGCCCAGGATTGGGCAGGATGCTCGGAGAAGGGCGATGGGCTTTGTGAGGTGATTTAGGCCAGCATCTCACCCAGCCAGCAGTGTGTGTGCGTGCGTGTGTGCGTGTGTGTGTGTGTGTGTGTGTGACACAGGACAGTGGGCTTTTGTAGAACAGAGGGTGGGACAGGAAGTCGCTGCAACAGGAAAATGAACCTTCGTTGGAGGAAAGTTAGGTGTGAGGGGATGATGGCTTCTCATTGGCCGAGCTGCACTGTTTCCATTGGCTGGGCTTGTTGCTGGGCAAGGGGAAAATCTTCCTCCCCTGCTGAGGTGGTGAAGGAGCTGTACTTCCTGCCTGGAGTAACTGACATGGCGTGCGGGGCGTGAGACCGCCCTCTACAGGCCTTCCCAACTCCGACTTTAGGATTTTAGTCAAGGTTCCTTCATCACTTCTCACAGAACTGGGATGCTTACTCTTACAATGCACCACGTTTTTTTAACAATATATATTTTTATTGATTTCAAAGAGGGAGAGAGAGAGACACATCAATGATGACAATCATTGACCAGCTGCCTCCTGCACAGTCCACTGATGCTCAACCACTGGCTGGGCTCAATGTTTGTTTGTTTTTTTAATATATTTTTATTGATTTCAGAGAGGAAGGGAGAGAGAGAGAAGCATTAATGATGAGAGGGAATCATTGATTGGCTGCCTCCTGAACACCCCCCACTGAGGATCGAGCCCGCAACCCGGGCACATGCCCTTGACCAGAATCGAACCTGGGACCCTTCAGTCCGCAGGCTGGTGCTCCATCCACTCAGCCAAACGGACCAGGGCTGAATATTTTTTTAAATGGAGAACAAGATACAGGAGTTTTAAGGAAATTAATTTTCTCATTTTAATTTCCACAGGTGCGTTTTCAGGATAGATAGGTCTGGGAAGGAGTTTGAGTGATGCTCGCACATCGTTCTCTCCGCGGTCTCACCCGCCCTCCCCTCCCGGCTGCGTGAGGAGAAGCGGCCCCTCTGCCTGGAGTCTGGCGGGTGTCCCAGGTGGGGCCCCGGGAAGCCCGGCCCAGAGCCCCCGCCCTGTGAGCAGAGGTAATGACAGTAACGAATGGGTGGAAATCACTGCCCCTTTCCAAGTCCTTGCTTTTAACATAATTGAAAGATGATATAATGGAGTTATCGTCTAATTAATAAAACCGTTATTCCCGAAGGGGTTCCAGGAACGAGGGCCATTGCGGCAGCAAAGCGCTTACGTTGCATCTGCTCCGGAGCCGGCGGTGCAGTGAGGAACCCGGGCCGTGGGCTCTGCTCCTCGCCGAGGAGGAGGGCGCACCCACGGGGACCCTGAGGGACGGGGCGTCTGTCTCCTGGGGAGACACTTTCCCAGTTCAATGTAACGTCTCTCTGTCCTGCCCTTCCTCGCCGCTGACATACAAGACTTGTCTGTGTTAGGCTCCATGCTGCATGCTAAGAGCGATGGTGAGGGCGTGAAGCAGATCTTTAAAAAAAAATATATATATATATATATTATTGATTTTTTACAGAGAGGAAGGAAGAGAGATAGAGAGTTAGAAACATCGATGAGAGAGAAACATCGATCAGCTGCCTCCTGCACACCCCCTATTGGGGATGTGCTCGCAACCAAGGTACATGCCCTTGACCCACATTGAACCTGGGACCCTTCAGTCCGCAGGCTGATGCTCTATCCACATGTGTCAAACACAAGGCCCGCGGGCCAAATCCGTCCCGCCAGGCCTTGCAATGTGGCCCGCACCGCGCTGTCATCACTGCACTCCGCTGCGTTTCATCACAATGACAGTTTATGACTGTTCAGTAAACCATTCGGCCCGCGATTTAGGCTGGATTTTAGATTTTGGCCCCTTCTCTGATTGAGTTCGACACCCCTACGAGTCTATCCACTGAGCCAAACCGGTTTCGGCAAAGTAGAACTTTTTTTTTTTTTTTTTTTTTTTTTGTCATTTAGAACTATGGTCGGCAAACTGCGGCTGGCGAGCCACATGCGGCTCTTTGGCCCCTTGAGTGTGGCTCTTCCACAAAATACCACGGCCTGGGTGAGCCTGTTTTGAAGAAGTGTCGTTGGAAGAAGTTTAAGTTTAAAAAATGTGGCTCCCAAAAGAAATGTCAATCGTTGTGCTGCTGATATTTGGCTCAGCTGACTAAGGGGTTTGCCGACCGCTGGTTTAGAATCTCTGTCACAGAAATTGAGAAACTGTGTTTCCCAGTGTGTGTCCATATTCTGGTTTGATTCCCGGTCAGGGCACAGGCCTGGGCTGCAGGCTCCATCCCAGCGTGGGGGGCGCAGGAGGCAGCCGGTCCATGACGTTCCTGTCTCATGCATGTTTCTGACTCTGCAGCCTTCTCCCTCTCGCTCTCTAAAACCAATAAAAGTATTTAAAAAGCAGCGGTGCTGGGACAGAGCCCCCCAGGTCGGCGTGAAGCCCCGTGGGGACGCACGGAGGCCTCCGTGTGCTGCTGTTTTGCCGAGAGCCTTTGGATCTCCCCTGACGTGGGGGCGTGGGTCTCCCGTCGGACCCGTGTCTTTGCACCTGTCCTCCGTGCAGGGCGGGACCGGCCCTGCCGCCCCCGGGGTGAGGGGCTGCGGGCGGGTGGAGCCCGTGGCTTTTAGCTGTGGCTGCGGGTCCCCTGGCCGCCTCCCCGAGCCCCGGCTCCTCCCCTCAGGCCCGGCTTACCCACGCTCCTCTCCGCGGCCGCGGCTCCGAGGAGCATCCTGTAACATCTGTGAGTGGGAACGCGCGCAGCCCTGGTGACTAAAAATATGTGTATTCCCACATGGATCTAATTTTACCGCCCGGAGCCCGGGTCCACGGGCCTGGGCCCAGAGCCGCCGTGCGGCGGTGCGGCCTCCCGCCCGCCCGTCCGGCCGTCCCTCTCGGGGTCTGTGTCCCGCTCCCTGTGGCCTGGGGTTCGAGAGCTGCGTCCCAGCCCCGCGTTGGGGTGGGGGGTGGGGGGTGGGGCTGGTTTCGATTCCCGTTTAGCGGCCCCGCCCTCCCAGCTCCAGCGGCTGCTTCCTGTGAATTTGGGGGATTTTCTCCTGTGGTTCTCCTCCTCCCCCCGCCAGGCCCCTGGTGCCCCAGGCGGCCCATCAGGAAGACCCTGGGCCCTCCCATCTCCACACTCATCCCATCTCTGCGTGTGTGCGTCTTCTCGGGGACCCTCAAGGCTCCCGGCCTCGTGGTCAGCGGCCAGTGGCCAGGGGCTCACGGGCACAGCCGGGCCCCACTTGTCTGCAAACATCCCCCCTCCCCCCGCAAGGCCTGCGGTTCCCGTTGTGGGTGTGAGGTCAGCAGGGCCCAGCCTGCAAACACCTTTGGGCGGCGTCTCATCGGGTCCCCAGGATTGGGAGTGACCTCCTTAGTGCCAGAGACACCTGTCCACCTCTGTCTGTCTCTGTTCATCTCTGTCTCTGTCCGTCTCTTTCTCTGTCTTTGTCTCTGTCCGTCTTTGTTTGTATCTGTCTCTATCTCTGCCCATCTCTGTCTCTGTCTGCCTCTGTTCGCCTACATCTCTGTCTCCGTCTTTGTCTCTGCCTGTCTCTGTTCATTTCTGTGTCTGTCCATCTCTGTCCGTCTCTGTCCGTCTACATCTCTGTCTCTGTCTTTGTCTCTGTCTATCCCAGTCTTTGTCTTTGTTTCTATTTGTCTCTGTCTCTGTCCGTTTCTGTCTGTCCGTCTCTGTCTCTGTCCACCTCTGTCCCTGTCTCTATTCATCTCTGTTCCTGTCCCTGTCTGTCCCTGTCTCTGTCTGTCTTCGTTTCTGTTTGTCTCTGTCTCTGTCTCTGTCTCTGTCAGGCTCTGTCTCTGTCTTTGAAACCCTGGCCTGACCCGCAGGCTGTCCGGGACCTGCCGCTGCCCAGCGTGCCTTGTGAGGCAGAGAAAACTTAAAAACAGACCCTCCGTCTGATCCGCTCGGTGACTGCGTGTGTAAGCTGAAGTCAGGATTCTCGCAGCCCTGGAGGCGGAGCCCGGTCAGTGCGTTCGTGCTGCGGGCGATCTTTTCGGTCATTCATTAGGAGGCTAAGCAAAAGCTTATCCGGCTGACCAGGTCTAATTAGCATACTACCCTTTTATGAGTAAAGATAGCCCTTGAAATGGAAACTCAAGACATAGCTGAGAAAGCGAGTGAGCCAGAAGGTGGAGTTGAAGACGGTCCTAGGATTGACAGCAGACACGCCCACGGGAGGCCACGAAGCCGAACGGCGAGCGACTGAGCGGCTGGCCCCGCCGGGAGGAGATTCCGGATACACGCCCCAGGAGGAGGCTGTCAGCAGGAAGGCCGTGAATCGGTATCTGAGATAAGATGGCTGGCCATTCCCCCGAACGCGAGGAAGGCTGTTTTCAGATTGAAGCGCTGGGCCCCCCGCTGAACCCCCCCCGCTGGGCCGGAGTGAGGACCCCCCGCTGGGCCCCCGCTGGGCCGGAGTGAGGACCCCCCGCTGGGCCCCCGCTGGGCCGGAGTGAGGACCGCCCCCACGCTGGGCCCCCCGCTGGGCCGGAGGGAGGACCCCCCGCTGGGCCCCCCACTGGGTCCCCCGCTGGGCCGGAGTGAGGGCCCCCCGCTGGGCCGGAGGGAGGACCCCCCGCTGGGCCAGAGGGAGGACCCCCCGCTGGGCCCCCCGCTGGGCCGGAGTGAGGACCCCCCGCTGGGCCCCCCGCTGGGCCGGAGTGAGGACCCCCCACTGGGTCCCCCGCTGGGCCGGAGTGAGGACCCCCGCTGGGCCGGAGTGAGGGCCCCCCACTGGGTCCCCCGCTGGGCCGGAGTGAGGGCCCCCCGCTGGGCCCCCGCTGGGCCGGAGTGAGGGCCCCCCGCTGGGCCCCCGCTGGGCCAGAGGGAGGACCCTCCCCCCCGCTGGGCCCCCCGCTGGGCCCCCCGCTGGGCCCCCCGCTGGGCCGGAGGGAGGACGGTGACACGCACCGCCCGGGCCTCTCCCGTGGAGTGTGGCCTCTGGCGGGAGTGAGCC
>NW_023425529.1:187045706-187112379 GCF_014108245.1 Pipistrellus kuhlii
CTCTATCCACTGAGCCAAACCGGTTTCTGCAACAAGTCTCCTTTTGCCCCCATCGACCTCTCCCCCGTCTGCCGCCCTGGCACTCGCCCTCACCCCTTTCCGTGGCCGTGGTTCTGCTCGTATGCGCGCACACAGGCCCTGTGGTTGGTCTCCTAGCCTCTTGCCCTCCCCTTCCCGCTGAGGTTGACGGTCTCTTCGATGCTTCTCTGTCTCCGTTTTTTTGTCCCTCAGTTTACGTCGTTCACCGTAGTCCACAAACGAGTGAGCATCATGAGGTTTTTCCCCGGGAACGGGGAGGCAGCCCGCACTGTGTCTCTCTCCCATCTATGTGTCTGACTCTCCCTTTCTCTCAGCATCACCGGGAAAATACCCTCGGGTGGGGAGTGAAAAAACAAAGATAAAAACTTACCAAATGTAGTGCACATGGCTCCTTCCTGTGTGTTCTGTGTGCTTTCTTCCCTTCTTCCCCAGACACGTAGGGGCTTGTCCTCAGGGCTTCACTGTTGCGTGAGGTCCTATTCTGCCGTCCCGTTCTTACTCGGGGGGTCTCAAAGCCGGACCCCTGGGAGAGGCGCAGACGCCGCTGCTGCCCGTGTTAGTGTTAGTGACATACACGTAGACACCCACCGAGAGTCATGGATCGGCTGCCTCCTGCAGGCCCCCCACTGGGAATGGAGCCCCCACCCTGGGCCTGTGCCCTGACCAGGATCGAACTGTGACCTCCTCGTTCTTTGGTCGGCACCCAACCCCTGAGCCAGCCAGCCGGCTGGGTCATCAGTTGTTCCCCTTGTTGGTGAAAAGGCTCTCTGGCGCCATCCGGTGGTCTTAGCGCTCTGGGTGAGAACCATGTGCCATAAGACACGCTTTACCCTGGATTCTCAGCTCTGTGGTGTCCCCTCGGCCTCTTTCTGGGCCGGTACCACACCGCCTAGATCACTGTTGCTATCGAGTCCTTCCCCTTGATGATCCTCTGGAAGCTGGTGCCAGCTGTTCTGGCCTCTGAAATCCCGCGTGAACTTAGAACCACCTGCCTGTCTCTGCAGAGGCCGTGGGCTCCTGGGAGGGTCGCCCGGGGCCCGTGGGTCTCGGAGCAGTGTCGCCACCTCACCAGGGACGCCTTCCAGCAGGGATGGCTTTCCTCGTGTTTGGGTCTTCGACTTCTCTCAACAACGTTCTGTCCTTTTTTGAGTCTGTTCTTCCCTTCTTTGGGGAAATGTATCCCTGGGTCTGTTATTCTTACAGAGAAGCAGCGATCAGACTGTCAGGCCTCAGAGGGAAGGCAGGGGAGGGTGGGGATAAAGAGGAGAAAGAGGGCTTGTGTGCATGCATATAAGCCTAACCAGAGGTCATGGGCAACAGGGGGTGGGCATACATGGGGAGGGGTTTGGGATGATGAGGACAATTATGTGACATCATAATTAATAAAGAAATAAAAAATAAAAATAAATAAATAAGTGTATTTTTATTGACTTCAGAGAGGAAGGGAGAGGGGGAGATAGAAACACCAATGATGAGAGAGAATCTTGGATCTGCTGTCTCCTGCACACCCCCTACTGGGTATGGAGCCCGAAACCCCGGGACATGTGCCCTTGACCGGAGTCGAACCCAGAACTCTTCAGTCTGCAGGCCGATGCTCTATCCACAGAGCCAAACCAGCAAGGGCTATTATTCTTTTAGGTGCCACTGTAAATGGAATTGTTTCCTTGGTTTCATTTTCGGATTGTTCATTTCGAGCATATAAAATTACAATTGATTTTTTTTACATCGATCTGGTGTTCTCCAACCTTGCCGAACTCGTTTACCCTAATTGTTTTTAATTGATTTCCTAGGATTGCTTACACACGTGAGCATGTCATCAGCAGATTCATGGCTCCCCGTCCTCCGTTTCCATCTGGAGGCCGTTCATTTCCCCCCGTTGCCCGGCTGCCCGGCCAGGACCTCCAGGACAAGGCTGGACAGGGGTGGCGAGAGTCCCCACCCTGGTCTCATTCCTGACCTTAGCTGTTCTCCGTGAGGAGGGATGTGGGCACGAGCTTTCCGCACCTGAACTTCATCAGTGTGAGGGCGTTTCCTTCTATTCTGAGCCTGTTGAGTATTACCAAGAACGTATGATCGTTTTTTATACGTTGCTGGGTCATGGACGGTTTTTGCATTCACATTCATCAGCGAAAGGGACCCGCAGCCTTTTTTCCCTTTTGTTCTTAGGATGTCTCTGTCTGATTCTGGTGTCGGGGTCAACCGGTCTCAAGTGAGTTGGGAAGTGTTCCCTTCTCTCTGCATTTTTGGGGGACGTTCTGTGAAGCATTAGTACTGGTTCTTCCTTAAAGTTTTGGCAGAATTCTGTGGCGGAGCCGCGTGGGCCCGCACTCCCCTCGGTGGATAATGTTTTGTTGTGAACTCATTGTCCTCGCGTGTCAGAGGCTCGTGCTCCGTGCCTGTTTCTTCTGGAGTCAGTTCTGGGAGTTTATCTTTCTCAGAATGTGTCCCTTCCGCCTAAGGCAGCGGTCGGCAAACCCATTAGTCAACAGAGCCAAGTATCAACAGGACAACCATTGAAATTTCTTCTGAGAGCCGAAAACCGACCTCTGCGCAGGGGCCACAGAGTTTCAGTGCCACTGTACGTGCGCGCCTGCACGTGGTATTTTGTGGAAGAGCCACACTCAAGGGGCCAAAGAGCCGCATGTGGCTCATGAGCCACGGTTTGCTGACCACTGACCTAAGGTATCCGGCGGTCGGCATGCACACGTTCTCGTTTCTCCAAGGTCTATGGCAATGTCTTCCTTCATTTCTGGTCCCAGAAATCCCAGCCTTCCCTTCTCTTCTTGGTCAGCCTAACTAAAGGTTTGTCCGTTTTGCCGATCTTTTCGCAGAACCAGCTTTTGGGCTCCCTTTTCTTGTGTGTTTATGTTCTCTGTTTCAACGTTTCTGTTTCATCTGTAGTTCCCCTTCCTGCTGTGCTCTCGTTCCCTTTGCTGTTCTTCTTCCAGTGTCTCAGGGCGGGAGGTTAGCACTCACGGCTGTGCATTGCCCTCTAAGCGCGGCTTTTGCTGCACTCAGTACGTTTTGTTAGTGTGTCTTCATTTCCACTGATTTCAAAGCATTTCCCGTCTGATTTGTTCTCCGTCCATCGGACGTGGCACTTGGCCCTGGCGCACGCGTGTCTGTCACCGCAGAGACGGCTCCTCGCAGCGACGTGGATGCAGGCCGGCGGGGACATCCTGGAGGAAGCCCTGCCTCACGCACGTCCCTGCACACGCACTCAGGCGTGCACACACACATGTATGCACACATGTGCTTGTCGTCCAGTTAACCTACGTGCCACTGTCTGTGAGACCAAGGGGGGTTACTTACTCCGGTAGCTCCTGGGCGCTCCCCTCTCCGCCTCCTTCCTGAGCCCCTGTCCCTCCTGCCGCTCCCGGTGACTCCTGGGTGGTCCCTGCCCCCAGGCCCACACACTCCCCGGGAGCGCTCCTTCCTCCCTCTGCTCCGGGGCCCTGTCAGGGGTCAGACACACACATTCACTGACACACTCACACACTCACACACACACACACACACACTCACACACACACACTGACACACACACACACTCACATACTGACACACACACACTCACACACACTGACACACACTCACACACACACACTGACACACACACACTCACACACACTCACACACACACACACTCACACACACTCACACACTCACATACACACACTCACACACACTCACATACACACACACACACATACACATACACACACATACACATACACACACACACTGACACACACACTCACACACACGCACACAAACATAGTCACATACACTGACTCACACATAAAACTGCTCACATGCACACACACACACCTGCCTATAAACACACAAACACACACTGGCACACACACATACACATACACATACTCACACACACACACTCACACACTGACACACACACACTCACACAAACAGTCACATACCCTGACTCTCACACATAAAACTGCTCACATGCACACACACACCTGCCTATAAACACACACACACACACTGGCACACACACTCACACACACGCACACAAACATAGTCACATACAGACTCTCACACATAAAACTGCTCACATGCACACACACACACCTGCCTATAAACACACACACACACACTGGCACACACACTCACACACACGCACACAAACATAGTCACATACAGACTCTCACACATAAAACTGCTCACATGCACACACACACACCTGCCTATAAACACACACACACACACTGACACTCACACACTCACACACACTCACACAAACATAGTCACATACACTGACTCTCACATAAAACTGCTCACATGCACACACACACACCTGCCTATACACACACACACACACACTGACACACACACACTCACACACACTCACATACGCACACTCACACACACACTCTCACATACACATACACACACATACACATACACACACACACACTGACACACACACTCACACACACTCACACAAACATAGTCACATACACTGACTCTCACATGCACACACACACACCTGCCTATAAACACACACACATACTGGCACACACTCTCACTCACGCACAGTCACACCCGCTCACGCTCCCCTCCGCCTCTGGAAAGCTCCCGTTTCCGGAGCAGCAGAGGGCGGAGGCCGGGAGCGGGAGGGACTCGCATGCCTCCGCTGCCAGGAGGCCGTTAGGCACCGGTCTGTGATGTGTGTCGGAGCGTGCGGTCTGGGCACCCAGTGCTCTCACACGCCAAGCACGCCGATGGGTGTAATTAGCCAGATGGAAGCGGTGTGCGTGCCCCGGTGCGCGTGGTGGGAGGGACGGGCGGGGCCGGGAGCTGCGGGCGCCCCCCGGAGGCCAGGCTTCACAGGGACGCTGCCACCCCAGGCCTGCCCTCCAGTCCCGCCCGTCTGTGCGCCCGCAGTGCCTGCAGGACCGCCTGCTCCTCTGGAACCCCCTGGCCCGGCTCCGTGCGAGGCCGTCCCCTGGGGGCGGAGGTGGGGGGCGCTCTCCCGCGGGCCCCCCCGCTGCCTCCGGTCACCGCTCCCGGCGTCTGGGAGCCAGGCCGTTCCCGTGGCAACGATGAATCCAGGGGAGTCCAGCTGCCGCCCGGTCCCAGCGGTCAGCGGCAGAGCAGCGGGGGGGTCTGTGATTCTTAACACACACACACACACACACACACACACACGGACATGCACACACATGCACACACATGCAGGCATGCACACACTCACACGGACATGCACCCACGTGCACAAACTCCCAGTGGCTTGCGCTTCCTGTCACAGGAGTGGCCACGGGGTGTGCGTGCCAGTGAAACGTCCTCGGAAGCAGCAGGTCTCTCGGGCAGAGGCCCGGGAGCCCGGCTCCCTCCCGCACCGCGGGCCCGAGAGGGATGCGCTGAGCAGGCAGGGTTTCTGGGCGGCACGCGGGACGGCCGTCTGCGGCCCCCTGGGCCTCGGGGCGGGTCTCTCTGAAGAGCGTGCCCGGGTGGCGTGCCCGTGGCGGTAACCGTGTCCTGTCCCCATAGGTGCTGCCCGGCATCCTGCAGAAGCACTGCTGCCTCTCGCCGGACAGGAACACGGGTGAGTGCTGGCGGCGGGCGCGGGGCGGGGAGCCTTCGCCGGACACCGTGCCCCGTCCCGTCCATCCCGTCCCGTCCCGTCGTCTCTGAAGGGAGCGCCGAGGCCCGCCCGCTCCACGGGGAGCGGGACCTGGGGGCACACGGCCTCCGTGGCCGTGGTGGGGTTGCTGCGGGAACGGGCGTCTCCGCGGCCGAATGCCTGCGTTTGGGAGTTCTCTGGTGCCGATGATGGGTGCTGGTTACGGAGAAGCACCGGTTGCCGCCTGAACGCCCGAAGAGGGTGTGCCATCGGCTTCTCGTGCCGTCCGGCAGGAGCCGGGCAGGCGCCGTCTCAGACCTCGGACCTCAGCTCAAGCGTGAGGTCTGTCCGGGGGGCCCTGTGCCCGGTGACCTCCCCAAGGGTCACCACGGGGGCAGAGGGTGCCAGTGAGGGGCTGCACACTTCTAAGGAAGCCCGACGCGGGGAAAAGTAAAAGCAAACTATGGGCTTTCTATGTACTTATTTATTTATGTTTCCTTCCTGTCTTTTTCTCTTTTAATAATTCTTTATTGTTGAAAGTTTTACATATGAGATATATATATAATTAATTTCTTACAGAGGAAGGGAGAGGGATAGAGAGTTAGAAACATGGATGAGAGAGAAACATCGATCAGCTGCCTCCTGCACACCCCCTACCTGGGGAGGTGCCCACAACCAAGGTACATGGCCTTGACCGGAATCGAATCTGGGACCCTTCAGTCCGCAGGCCGACGCTCTATCCACTGGGCCACACTGATCAGGGCGGGACTTTGTTGTTTGAAAGTTAAGAACCGGACAGATCCCGTGTGGGGGGAGCTGTCCCACGAGTGGGCCGTCCCTGTGCCCCGGGCGGGGCGGCTCCACGCGTGTCGTCCACGGCACTTTAGCGTGACAGGGCGGGAGCCTCCCCATGCCTGCGCTGGGCCCGTGCCGGGCACACGTGCATCCAGGGCAGAGCGCTGTGTGCTTGGGGAACAGGTCTTCCCTGCTGCTGTTGTTGTTTCTGGTTCTGCCCCTGGAGGGGGGGTGGGACTGACCCTCCCGTTCTTCTCAAAGGCGCTGCGGCACGGCCGGCGGGTCCTGCGGGCGGTGTGTCTCAGTGTGATGCCCTTGTCTCCGGGCGGCTGGACGCCTGTTTGAAACACGGTGCATCGCTCGGGGCGGCTCTCTCCGGGACGCGCTCATTCATGGTGAACATCCATGACGGCTCCCCTGGGATAACACACGTCGCAGACCGGGCTCCGCGGGGCAGCGAGGGTGAGGCCGTCCGGAGGGGATTCCTGTGTCCGCCCTTCTCCGGGACCTCAGTGGGCGTTCGATCCGGAGAGGCGTCCTTCCATATTGAAAGGGCAGGGCGGGGCGAGGGTGAGCTCCCAACTCCGCCCCGCAAAGTGGAGTTATCCCTAGCCCTCACCCAACCACTCAGGGTTAGCCGAGGCAGGGACATCACCACCGACCGGAGTAAAACCCCTGGACTGGGCGAAATTCGCTCTCTTCCGCCATGCTGCCTGCGTGAGTGGGAGGAGCCCACGCTAGCATGGAGAAGGCTCTTTTGTTTATTGCATCGGACTCGGCTCCCTGGTGGTCCTTGGGGATCACGAAGTCTGGGCGTAACAATATCCGCAGACAGTCAGTTCTACGGGAAAGCCCCACGTTCACAGGGGAGATGTGGCCAAACTGAGACGTTCTATGTGCGTTTCAGGAGGGTCCACGCACCCGCCTCCGGGGCCCCGGACGGACGGACGGACGGACGGACGGACGGTGTTTCCGTTGAGATTGAGTGCTGGGCAGTTTCCGGAGAAGGTTTCATGGGACGGGGAGTCTCACTCGGACGGGCCCCAGGCCCTGAGGTCAGGTGTGGAAAAGGGAGGACGCTGAGGCCCACCTGAAGGAAAGGCGTGGGTGGAATGATCGCTGAGACAGCGTCCGCTCGTTGGGAATGGAGAGGTCTTGGACTCCTGGGTTGTGCCGTACGTTAATCTAACGGCCCGAAGCCGCCTCGTTGTCTTGGAAAGGTTTGGGAACTGGAGGCTCGGACCCGGCGGTGACTGCTTCTGCGTTTCCATGGCCGAGGGGTCCCTGCGGACGGGCTGCCGTTGGGGCTGTGCTGGGGCGGACAGAGGGCCTTCCAGAGTGCTGGCTAAGAAGCTGAACTCTGGCCCGCGCCTGTGCCTCCGGTGACAGCGCCGGCCTGGGGCTGGGGGCCGGGGTGCCGTCCGGCGGTTGAGGGCACCTGCCTCCGTTGCAGTCTGGATCCCAGGCCCCGGTTCGGGCGCCTCTGGGAGGTAATGATTGGTGTATCTCTCACTTCGGCGTTTCTCTCTCCGTGTGTCTCTCCCCCTCCCTTTCACTCTCCCTAAAAATCAATGGAAAGATATGCGTTTTGTTCATCCTCGGGCGAAGGTAAACAAACAAACAAAAGTCATCTTTGGAAGGAGTGTGCGGGAGTGTTAGCGTGGGAAGGTGAGAACCTTGGGGAGTTCTCGCCTCGGATGGAGGGGTGAGCATGCTCAGCCCCCTGCACCCCATGCTTAGAGACAGTCCGGGGGTGGGGGTAACGTTTAAGGTATGTGTATGTGTGACTTTACCACGATTTATTTTTTTAAATATATTTTTAAAAAGAAAGGGAGAGGGATAGAGAGCTAGAAACATCAATGAGAGAGAAACATCCATCAGCTGTCTCCTGCACACACACACACACACACCCACTCCCACTGGGGATGTGCCTGCAACTAAGGTACAATATATGCCCTTGACCGGAATCGAACCTGGGACCTTTCAGTCTGCAGGACAATGCTCTATCCACTGAGTCAAACCGGTTTTGGCTACCATCTTTTTTTTTTTTTTTTTTAAAGATGGACTTTGGGGGGAGCCCTGCTCTTGTCTGAGGGCTGCGAACTGAGAACTTAGCTCTCGCAGCTGAGGATCGGGGGAGAGTCTGTCCCAGAGCCTGTGGCTGCAGGCAGTTGGCTCTGTCACTGAGAAGTGAGGGGTAGGACGGCGGGGAGAGCGACGGAGGCCGTGCTGGTGGGGAGGGGGGCACAGGGGCCTCGGCGGGGCGGGAACATGTCACATCCGCCACGGGTTCCTGGTGCCGGCCGTGTCCCACACGTGGCACCAGGTGTGGCCGTGCTCGCTCACCACGGAGGCGCTGAGCCGGGCTCCTTATGGAACTCGAGAATCACAAGGTCCGTCTGCGTCTGCCGGGGGCTTAGGAGACAGAGGGAGATCCTGAACTGGAGGTGTTCCTGTCGCCAAGATCAGGGAGGGACACCTCCTTGGCCAGAGTGATGGGACAGTTATGTCACCCCGACAGAATGAGCAGGTTAACAGCCAGCCCGCTCTCCGGTCAGACCTTTAATTAACGCTCAAAACGGCCTCGGCTGGGCCAGGCCACCTGCTTCCCAGGGCCTCACACACCCTCAGGCAGGACGCCCCCTGCCCCACTCCCCCTGAGGGCCAGGGTGACACACCCTGAACCCTCCCCCCCAGGGCTGGCCACTGTGCCCGGAGCGAGAGGCCGGGACGACGATCCGCGGAATGGCGGCTTTCACCTCCTTTCACACGATATAAACAGAGGAGGAGGCGGAGCGCATTCTCGGAAATCCATCGGAGATTGATCAGGGAGGCGGGAGAGCGCAAGGCGACTGGGTGAAAGTTGAGATGGCGGACACCTGCTTCTGTGGCTCAGCCGGACGGCACTCACTGCGGCAGCGTGACCGTGGCCGTGGAGGGACTGTGGGCTCCGTGCCGGCGCCTCGGGCGTGGGTTCCGCCCCGAGGGGTCCAGACAACGGGAAGCTACACGTGACCCCACGTTCACGGACGCGTCACCTGTGTGGCCCCAGATGCAGACCGACAGTGGGGCCGGGCAGGCAGACTGGGGCGAGGCCGGCCAGGACCGACTCCCCTCACTGCTGAGGTCACAGTGACTGCAGACCGCCCTGGGGTGGCGAGGGTCTGTGAGTTTGCACGACTCACACGCAGGCCTCCCCGAGCTGTCAGGTGAGCACGCGGCCGAGCCTGCTCTGAGCTCAGAGGGGGACTGACCCTGGGAAGCAGGTATAGGGCTCCCCTCCGAAAGCCCTGTGCCCGTGTGTCCTGCACCCCCAGGAGGCATTGACAGCTGGAACCTCTGGGCTGCTGGCAGGGCTTGGGGGCGGGGCTTGGGGGCGGGGCTTTGGGTGGGGCTGGGCTGGGATTTGGGGTGGGGGTGGGGATGCAGGGCAGGGCTTCAGGGGCGGGGGCTTCAGGTAAGGCTGCCGAGCTAAGGGGAGGAAGGACCTTAGTGTGTTGGGTAAAAAGGATGACAGGAAAGCGATTTCTGGCGGCTTCCAGAGACCATTTCCGCTGTGTCCAATGGCCCTGGGGCTGCAGGCAGTACTGAGGTGACCTGGGCCGCAGGCGGTACCCATGGGGAAAGAGGGCTTTAGAAACAGTCACTGCTGGCTCGCTGGCAGCGCCCTCAATTCAAAAATCCCTGAGAAACGCCCACATGGCTGTTCACAGACTGCCGGTGGCTGCCCGCGGCCAGGTCGCCGCCGGAGCTGGGCAGGTGTTCGGCTGCTGATGGGATGGCCCCACGGCAGGTGCCTGAGGTGTGGGCAGACCAGGACGAATGAGACGTCTGGGATTTGCCTTCAGGACACGGGGCTGGGGGCAGTGGCCCTGGGGGAGCGTGGCTGTGGGGGAACACAGCCGTGGAGAACCGTGGCTGTGGGGGCGTGGCTGTGGTCCGCAGCATCCCCTGGGCCGTGAGACATGGCAGGAAGCCGGGCCCAGTAACTAGGGGCGTCCCCTGAGGGCTAAGCCAGCGCCCCTCTGACGGGAGAGGAGGGCGTACAGGAGACGGGAGAAGCCGTGCCTTAGGGCTTGGTGCCTTTTATTTCAAACCCTCCGGCAGGACGAGCTGCCACGGGGCCAGCCCTGCCCACCTCAGCTGGTTGTGGGGCCGTGGGGTCCGGTCTGGCCTGAGCCCAGCGGGGCCTGTGCGACGGAGAAGGGGCAGCGCGGGCCTCGAGGGCTGGGGAGCCGGGAGCCACACCCCTCGTCCAGGGTCACCCAGCGTCACCCACTCCAGGCGGCAGTGCCTGCAGGTCCGGCGGCTCTCAGGCCCTGCGCGTCTCCGGGAGAGCGTGCTCTCGGAGATCAGGCAGAGCCGAGCCCGCCGGCCTGTGCCTTCGCCTGGGGCGGCCTGTTCTCCTGCCCCCCTGCTCTGGACCCTGCAGGCCCCGGGGCGGGCGGGTGTTACACTCAGCTCCCTCCCCGGCCCCCTCCCACATGCGGCCACGGGGCAGGGCTGGGGGCTCCCGGTGCTGGTGTCCCCGGGAGGCTCCACGGCATTGCCAGCCTGGTGCTCAGCAGGGCCACTGAGATCTGTCTCTCCCACGCCCGTGTCTCTCCCACACCCGTGAGCTGTGTCTCTCCCACACCCGTGTCTCTCCCACGCCCGTGTCTCTCCCACACCCGTGAGCTGTGTCTCTCCCACTCCCTTGAGCTGTGTCTCTCCCACTCCCATGAGCCGTGTCCCTCCCATTCCCGTGAGCCGTGTCTCTCCCACACCCGTGAGCCGTGTCCCTCCCACTCCCGTGAGCCGTGTCCCTCCCACTCCCGTGAGCCGTGTCCCTCCCACTCCCGTGAGCCGTGGCTCCCACTCCTGTGAGCTGTGTCTCTCCCACTCCCTTGAGCTGTGTCTCTCCCACTCCCGTGAGCCGTGTCCCTCCCATTCCCGTGAGCCGTGTCTCTCCCACACCCGTGTCCCTCCCACGCCCGTGAGCCGTGTCCCTCCCACTCCCGTGAGCCGTGGCTCCCACTCCTGTGAGCTGTGCGTGCTGCCCGCTGAGTGTGCCTTCGTCCGGGGGCCCCGGAGCAGCAGACGGGGAGCCGTGCGGCTGGGCCGTGGTCGGACGGTGGCGGAGTGGACGTGTTTGGACAGTGCTTTCCCCTGCGTGCCCCGGGCTCAGCTCTGGCAGGCGGTTCAGGAAGGACCAGGGGCGGGGGCATCGGTGCGGACCCCGTCTCTGTGTGGAGGACAGACGCCTGGACCTGCCGTGGCCCCGGTGGCCGGCAGAGGCACCCCCTGGCCGTGGAGCGCGGCGGAGACGGTCCGTGAGCATGTCTGCGGGGCAGCAAACAGACATGGAGACTAGGCAGCTCGTCTCAGGGCCCTGGTTTGCTGATGGGGAATGAAGACCCCCTTTCCCTCCCCCCACCCCCGTTAGTGGTTTGCTGTTACGGCTTCCTTCCTGGGGTCTGAGTGTGGAGGAGGCTGTGCCGTGGGGGCCTGGGGGGAAGTGGGGTGAGGGCTGGGCTGGCAGAGGGGGAAGGGGAGGGGGAGGGGGTCTGTGAGAGGACGGCCCTGCGCCCGCTCCCTCAGCCTCGGGGTCAGTGTCAGGAGCTCCGGGCCGTGGGGTGCCAGCTCTCTGCGGTGCCCGGGTCCACCCTGCGTGGGGCGTGTCTGCATCTCTCCCCCTTCTGTCCGGTCCCCGAGCTGCGGGGCCCAGCTTGGGGAGACTCGGGGTGCTGTGGGCTGTGCTTGTTCAGAGATTGTCTCCGTTCTCAGTTATCAGTGGGAGCACAGCGCCCACACCCCGGGGTGCTGAGTGAGTGGGCCCCTCGGCGGGGACCCCGGCGGCCGATCGCTCTGACAGGGAGTTTGGGGTCCCCGGGCCGGTGGGAGGGGCCTCTCGGTTACGGTCACCGAGTCTGGGAGCCCCCGAGGCTGCCCTGGTCGTCATAAATAAATGATGTTTCATGAATGAAGCGCGTCAGAGCCGCCCGAGCTCCCGGTGACCCTGTGACCGGCCGTGCTGAGCACTTCCCGCCTTCGCAGACCCTGGTCACCGGAGGGAATCGAGACCGGTCTCTCCCGGGGAGAGCCCCTGTCCTGGCCCTCGAGATGGTTCGTTCTCAGCGCCCGTCACTGCAGGACGTTTAGCTCTGGGCGCTGGAGCGGGACCCTGCCCGCCCTCTGCCCCCCGGACCTTCCCCAGCGCGGAGGGGTGTGTGTGTGTCACCTCCAGCTCATCCCGCCGGCAGCTGCCCGGCCTGGCCTGGCCCGGGACCTCTGAGCGCGGGCGGGGGACTCGCCTCTGGGGCTCCGTGCCCTGTGCGGAGGAGGACCTGGGCTAGGACCCTGCTCGCCGCTCTGTCCCTCACACCCGGCACCAGCCCTCTCCCCCCTCGGGCCCCCCGCCCCTCTGATCTGGGCCTCCTGGGAAGACGGTCCTCTGAGCTCTTCTCTGCCTCCTCCTGGGGTCCAGGTCCTGCAGGTCCTTCCAGGGCTCAGGCTGCAGCATCCATGCGGCCTCTAGAGGGAGCCATACACATCCCTGTGCAGACCTGAGCCCGGAGGCAAACTGAGCTGGCAGACAGGCCACTAACTTGCTGAGGGGGGCGTGTCCCCCACTGGGTGCCCCACTGTGCATGTAACAGTGACTGCATGTAACCCACTGTGCGCCCCACTGGGTACCCCCCACTGCAAGTCCTCCACTGGACATCTCCCACTGTACGCCCCGCCCCCTCCCTGCATGCCCTCCCTGCTGCCTTTCTCCCGCCCGGCACTGGCCTCTGCCCGTGTCACCCGGAGAGGAATAAGCAGGTTCGCTTTGCTGGTCGCTCCGGCTGGAATGTGAGCTCAGGCCACAGGCCTCCTGCGTCTTGTTCACTTTCTGTCCACACCTGTGAGGCACCCGGCGCATCGAGTGTGTGCGCAGGGAGGGGATGGAGAAACGGGCTGTCTTACCGGAGGCTTTCTGGCTGGAATGGTGACAGCGCCGCAGGGGGACGGGCTGGACGGAGGGCACGCAGCTGCCCCCGGGGTCTCTACAGGCTGGCACACAGCTGCCCCCGGGGCCCGCACGGGCTGGCACACAGCTGCTCCCAGGGTCCGCACGGGCTGGCACGCAGCTGCCCCCGGGGTCCCCACGGGCTGGCACACAGCTGCTCCCAGGGCCCGCACGAGCTGACACGCACGGGCTGACATGCAGCTGCCCAAGGGGTCCCCACGGACTGGCACACAGCTGCCCCGGGGCCCGCACGGGCTGACACGCAGCTGCCCCCGGGGTCCGCACGGGCTGACACGCAGCTGTCCCCGGGGTCCCCACGGACTGGCACACAGCTGCCCCCGGGGTCCGCACGGGCTGACACGCAGCTGCCCCCGGGGCCCACACGGGCTGGCACACAGCTGCCCCCGGGGCCCGCACGGGCTGGCACACAGCTGCCCCCGGGGCCCACACGGGCTGGCACACAGCTGCCCCCGGGGCCCACACGGCTGGCACACAGCTGCCCCCGGGGCCCGCACGGGCTGACACGCAGCTGCCCCCGGGGCCCCCATGGGCTGGCACGCAGCGGCCCCCGGGGCCCACACGGGCTGGCACACAGCTGCCCCCGGGGCCCGCACGGGCTGACACACAGCTGCCCCCGGGGCCCACACGGGCTGGCACGCAGCGGCCCCCGGGGCCCACACGGGCTGGCACACAGCTGTCCCCGGGGCCCACACGGGCTGGCACACAGCTGCCCCCGGGGCCCGCACGGGCTGGCACACAGCTGCCCCCGGGGTCCGCACGGGCTGGCACGCAGCTGCTCCCGGGGCCCGCACGGACTGGCACGCAGCTGCCCCCGGGGCCCACACGGGCTGGCACACAGCTGCCCCCGGGGCCCACACGGGCTGACACGCAGCGGCCCGGAAGCAGAAGGTGGACTCTCCGTGTACTGAGCGGAGCGGGAGCCCGGAACGCCGAGGGAGAGGCCGCAGGAGGGCAGGCGCGGCCCGGCTCCCGCTGTGCAGCTCCGAGGGGTCCGAGCTGTGCTCTCCGCTCGGCGGTTCTGCCTGGCGCCTGGCCGAGGGCGTGACCATGTGGGACGGTGGTGTCGTGTCACTGTGCTGTGGCCCCGCAGGAGGGTGTAGGGCTGAGTGCGGCGGGCGTGCCCTGGGTGTGGGTCCCCTTCCTGTGCTCTGTGCCGAGAGCGAAGGACGGCCGGCGGGGGCCGGGGAAGCGAGTGCCAGTGTCTGAGGGACAGTGTGCCCTGTCTCCGCCCACAGAGGGGCCTCCCTGAGGGGTCACAGGCCCAAGGCCGCCGGCGGAGAAGAGGGGAGGCGGACTCTCTCGCCGCCCCTGGCTGCCGCCCCCGCGGGTGCTGGGTTCTCGCCGGGCCCGGGCTCACGGCTGCAGAGGGCAGAGGGGGGACCTCCCGCTCTGACATCACGTGCGCCATGTCCGGTCAGTGTCCTCTGTCACTACTGGTCCCGTTTCTCTGGATGGACACCCCAGACCACGACTGGGCCCAACACAGCCATGCACCCCGGACGGTGGTGTGGCCACGCCCGAAGCCCTGGCGACCGGCCAGACCCTCCGGGGGTCCCGGGTGGCCCGGTTGTCCCGGCAGCCGCTCCCGAGCCCGGGGCCCTGGGCCAGCCGGCCGGCCGCGCGTGCTTCGGGAAGAAGAGCCGGATGGAGAGGGGAGGAGACCGGGTGGGAGGCACTGGTGGCGGGGTCCGCTCATCCAGCTTCGCCGGCGTCCCCCGGGGCCATCTACCCATCCACGGGGCTCCTTCGTCACGTCCGACACGTGGGCGTCAGCGTCGCGGGCGGAAGCTCCCATCCGGGGGGGGGGGGGCTGTGCAGGGAGCTCTGCCCAGGAGGGGTCTCGGCGAGGCACAGCCCCATGCCTGTTGGTGGCCTGACCCTTTGACATCAGTTTCCCTCAATGGCAGAGCCCCTCGGTGACAGGGCCCCGTGTCTCCCTCGGTGACAGGGCCCCGTGTCTCCCTCGGTGACAGGGCCCCGTGTCTCCCTCTGTGGCAGGGCCCCGTGTCTCCCTCTGTGGCAGGGCCCTGTGTCTCCCTCCGTGGCAGTGCCCCCCTGTCTCCCTCCGTGGCAGTGCCCCGTGTCTCCCTCTGTGGCAGTGCCCCCTGTCTCCCTCCGTGGCAGTGCCCCCCTGTCTCCCTCCGTGGCAGTGCCCCCGTCTCTCCCTCTGTGGCAGTGCCCCGTGTCTCCCTCCGTGGCAATGCCCCCGTGCCCCCCTCTGTGGCAGTGCCCCTGTCTCCTTCTGTGGCAGTGCCCCTGTCTCCCTCTGTGGCAGTGCCCCCTGTGTCTCCCTCCGTGGCAGTGCCCCGTGTCTCCCTCCGTGGCAGTGCCCCGTCTCTCCCTCTGTGGCAGTGCCCCCTGTGTCCCTCCATGGCAGTGCCCCCTGTCTCCCTCCGTGGCAGTGCCCCTGTCTCCCTCCGTGGCAGTGCCCCCTGTCTCCCTCCGTGGCAGTGCCCCTGTCTCCCTCTGTGGCAGTGCTCCCTGTGTCCCTCCGTGGCAGTGCCCCCTGTCTCCCTCCGTGGCAGTGCCCCTGTCTCCCTCCGTGGCAGTGCCCCCTGTCTCCCTCCGTGGCAGTGCCCCTGTCTCCCTCCGTGGCAGTGCCCCCTGTCTCCCTCCGTGGCAGTGCCCCTGTCTCCCTCCGTGGCAGTGCTCCCTGTGTCCCTCCGTGGCAGTGCCCCCGTGTCTCCCTCTGTGGCAGAGCCCTGTGTCTCCCTCTGTGGCAGAGCCCTGTGTCTCCCTCCGTGGCAGTGCCCCTGTCTCCCTCTGTGGCAGTGCCCCTGTCTCTCCCTCTGTGGCAGTGCCCCCTATCTCTCCCTCTGTGGCAGAGCCCTGTGTCTCCCTCCGTGGCAGTGCCCCCCTCTGTGGCAGTGCCCCGTGTCTCCCTCCGTGGCAGTGCCCCTGTCTCCCTCTGTGGCAGTGCTCCCTGTGTCCCTCCGTGGCAGTGCCCCTGTCTCCCTCTGTGGCAGTGCCCCCTGTGTCCCTCCGTGGCAGTGCCCCCTGTCTCCCTCCGTGGCAGTGCCCCTGTCTCCCTCCGTGGCAGTGCCCCCTGTCTCCCTCCGTGGCAGTGCCCCTGTCTCCCTCCGTGGCAGTGCCCCTGTCTCCCTCTGTGGCAGTGCCCCTGTCTCCCTCCGTGGCAGTGCCCCGTGTCTCCCTCCGTGGCAGTGCCCTCTGTCTCCCTCTGTGGCAGTGCCCCCTGTCTCCCTCCGTGGCAGTGCCCCCTGTGTCTACCTTAAAATGCTGATGACATAGGTGCTCTGTGGCCTGTGCTGTGGCCGCGTTCCTGCTGTTCCTTGGGGCACGTGGCTCTGTGGATGGCTGTCCACACACGAGCTCTCTGTGGCTCCGTGGCCTCCCCATCCTGCGAGGAGGCCATTGCATTGAGGGCTGAGCCCCGTCCACCATGACTGCCTCTCAACATCCTTCATTCGTCGTCTCTGTGGTGACCTGTTTCCAGGCAACGTGGCCTCCGGCTCCGGGCGGCTCTTCAGTCCAGTGACGTCCCCAGGGCTCGGCCATGGGCTGCTCCCCCTGAGGTCGGGCCTGAGGTCACTCGGGGACGGGGACTTGGGATCGCGGCTGTGCATGGTTTCCGTGTGGGTGCTGCCCTGGGCCGGCCGCTCCCGGCCCCTCCCGGTCCTCCCGGGGGACAGGGCAGAGCCAGTGCTGTCCCCAGCGGGATGCAGTTGGGAGCCTGTGCAGGCAGCACTGGGACCCCAGTGCCTCCTGGGCCACCAGTGGACGGGGGAGAGGGTGGTGAACCGGGTCCTCAGAACCGGCCGCAGACGGGGCAGACCGAGCTGGGGGACCCAGAGGGACAGGATGGAAACGTCCCGAAGCCCCTTCCTCGCCCCCGCGGAGCCTCCCTTGGGGCGTCTGTCCCCGGTGACGCCGCCCAGAGACCGGGTCGCCCATCTCCGGAGCGTCCCCCAGGGACGGAGCCCGGGCCTGCGCGGGGGTCTGCCTGCTGGCTCTGAGGCTCCCTCCACGAGGCAGGCGGCGGGCAGCGGGCTGTGGGCCGCTGGGCGGTGGCGAGGCCGGGGTCACAGGTCGCCAGCGGGCCTGCCTGCCGCTCTTTGTGGGGGGCAGGGAGGGCAGGGCCTGCGCAGGCACCAGCCGGGCTCCCAGGCGCCCCTCTCCGGGAGGAGCCCTGGGGGAGGAGCCCCGTGCCGAGGGCTCGCTGCTCTGCAGGTCACTTTTCCGATGTGGAGCCCGGGCACGGCCAGCGGCCAGGGCGGCCCGGTGGTGGCCGCTGCCCGCCTGCCCGCCTGCCCGCCGGGCACCTGCCCGCTCAGCCTGGCGTCGGCGTGACGCCGCGAGGAAGCTGCCCATGTTTGGGCGCCGCCGATGATATCACCGCGGTGGGCGGCCCCTCGGCCGGGCTGTGGACTGAGATTACGGGCGGGCGGCTCAGCCCGCGAGGCAGGGCGGCACCTGCTCCGTCCGGTCCGCGTCCCCGTCCGGCGTCCCCGCGCTGAGGGCGATCCGGGCCGGCCCCACGGCCGGCTCTGCGGGCAGCGCCCGGCCTCCCCCGCGGGCTCCGTAGGGCGCCGGGTCCGCGGGGCGCTCCAGCTCCGTGTTTTCCGGGGAGCTGGGATACATGGGACATGCCTCGCCGGCCGCCGCCGCCGCGCTGCAGTGCCCCGGCCGCCTGACAGGCCGGACGCAGACCGGCGCGCAGCCCCCCGCCGCCCCGCCCGCCGCGCCCCGGCCTGCGTCCGCGGAGCGAGCGCCCAGCTCCGGGCGGCCAGAAGCCGGGCTCCCTCCCGGCGGGAGGCGGCTGCTGCGGGCGGCGCGGCCGGCTCGCCACCCGGGTAAGTGCCCGTGACTCACCCTCCGTCCCGGCTCCCCCCACGGGCACCGCGTCAGGTAGGCGGTGGGCGGCGGCCGGCTGACCTCCGGGCAGCGCCTGGACCGGGTGCCGGGCTCTGCCCCTCCCTCTGTGGGCGGCTGTGCTTCCTCCAGGCTGCTCCTTCCCCGCCACAGCCATCCCCGTCCCCGTCCCCAGCCCCAGCCCAGTGCCCGTCCCATCCCCAGCCCCGTCCCCATCCCCAGCCCCGTCCCCATCCCCAGCCCCATCCCCGTCCCCATCCCCAGCCCCAACCCAGTACCCGTCCCGTCCCCATCCCCATCCCCAGCCCCATCCCCGTCCCCAGCCCCATCCCAGTACTTGTCCCCTCCCCATCCCCATCCCCGTCCCCATCCCCATCCCAGTTCCCGTCCCATCCCCATCCCCGCCCCCGTCCCCAGCCCCATCCCAGTTCCCGTCCCATCCCCATCCCTGTCCCCATCCCCATCCCCATCCCAGTTCCCGTCCCATCCCCATCCCCGTCCCCAGCCCCAGCCCCATCCCCATCGCCATCCCCATCCCCATCCCCATCCCCGTCCCCAGCCCCATCCCCGTCCCCAGCCCCAGCCCCAGCCCCAGCCCCAGCCCCAGCCCCGTCCCCAGCCCCAGCCCCAGCCCCAGCCCCAGCCCCAGCCCCGTCCCCAGCCCCAGCCCCAGCCCCAGCCCCAGAGGCGGAGGGTGGATGGGATGGAGGAGCCTCTGGTTGCCATGGAGGAGGAGGGGGTGAAGGGCGGCACAGGGCGCCTGGAACTGCTCCGTGTGGCTCTGAGCAGACAAGTTCGTTCCCTGGTGAATGGATCCGGAGCTGCAGCCGGGGCTGGTGCAGGGCGAGCGCGATGCTCTGTGATCTGTGGATGGCGGGCAGCCCCCAGGGAGCGGGCGGAGAGGGGCCGCAGCCCTGAGCCTTCGGAGGGAGTGCGGCCCAGCACCGCCGGCTCCCTGGCGGTGCGGCCGGCCGGGGTCAGGCCTCTGCTGAGCAGGAGGCAGGGAGGGCGGTGGGAGCCAGGCTGCGTCTGGTGCCATGAAAACCCCAAGCCCCTGGGGGGCAGGAGGCTGGTGCCTGTGCCATTCTGGGGGCCGGCCGCCGCCTCTGCCGGGGTGACCGTGGGGGTGCAGCTGCTGAGGGTGGCGGAGCCCCGGGCTCCGTCAGCGGGGCTGAGTGGCCAGTGCCAGCCTGGGTGCAGGGAGGATGGGGTTTGCGGGCCGGCTCGCCCATGCGCTGCCTGCGGTGCAGGTCAGAGCCTGGGCCCCCCAGTCGGGGTTTGAGCCCCCGATGCAGAGAGGGGCCGGCCCCGGGGTCTGTGGGCGACGCTGGCGGTGAAAGTTCCTGCCATAAACGCAACGCGGTCTGTGAGGAGGCTGTGCCGCTGGCCAGCACTGAGCATGTGCGCGGGGGGGGGGGGGGGGGGGGGGCTGGCTCTCCACGCTTGCGGACAGCTTCATTCATAACTCTTCCCCAGCGCAGGGCTCCGCGGGGCGGCTGGCGTCGGAGTGGGAACGGCGAGGCCCTCCCCCGTTCTCACAGCGACAGGGTCACCAGGACTCTGCTCATAGGACCTCCCGAAGGCCCTCCCCTGGGGGCAGGGTCCGCAGAAGCTCCCCAGGAAATGGGGGTGGGATGGGGTGGGGCAGGAGGGGGGGGGCCGGGGGAGCCTTTCCATGGGATTCAGGCTGAGGAGGGAGAGGCACCCCCGGGGCACTGCCTGCATGGCCAGTCCGGGGTCCGGGGTCTGGGGTCCGGGGTCCGGGTCCGGGGTCTGGGGTCCGGGCTCCGGGTCCGGGGTCTGGGGTCTGGGGTCCGGGGTCCAGGGTCCAGGGTCTGGGGTCCGGGGTCTGGGTCCGGGGTCTGGGGTCCGGGGTCTGGGGTCCAGGGCCTGGGGTTCGGGGTCCGGGGTCTGGGGTCGGTCCTGGGTCCGGGTTCCAGGTCCAGGGTCCAGAGTTTGGGGTCTGGGGTCTGGGTCCGGGGGTCTGGGGTCCAGGGTCCTGGGTCTGGGGTCCTGGGTCCGGGTTCCAGGTCCAGGGTCCAGGGTCCAGAGTTCGGGGTCCGGGGTCTAGGCTGAGTGGTGCCTGCCCGGGAGTGGCAGTTCCGACCATGATTCCCACCCGCGATCTGTGGCCCCCACTCAGTAAAGCGCGAGGTTAAGCTACTGCAGGTCCCCGTGGCTGACAGGGGAGTTGCCGTAGCTGCGTCCGGGTGGAGGGCACAGCTCGGAAGGTGTGTGGTCCTGTGGACGTGGCGGTGACAGTGGCTGAGTGCATGCGGCCACCTGGGAGCCGTGGAGGGGCCACTCCCACCCCACCAGTCACCTGCAGGGCTTTCCCCAAAGCCATGCACTTCTCACAACGTCCCACTCGACGGCTTTCTTCGTGGGCGAGTGAGTCTGTGCTCATGGGTGACACTGACCTCCAGAGAGCAGTGTCCACACAGACACACATGCACAGGCACACACCACCTCACCCCATTGCTCACACGGCACACATGTGCACACAGATACACACCACCCCATTGCTCACACGGCACACGTGTGCACACATGCACACACCACCCTATTGCTCACACATGCACACACACAGGCACACACCACTCCATTGCTCAGACATGCACACATGCACACACATGCACACACCTCCCTATTGCTCACACATGCACACACACAGGCACACACCACTCCATTGCTCAGACATGCACACATGCACACACATGCACACACCACTCCATTGCTCAGACATGCACACATGCACACACATGCACACACCTCCCTATTGCTCACACATGCACACATGCACACACAGCCCCATTGCTCACACATGCACACACACAGGCACACACCACTCCATTGCTCAGACATGCAAACATGCACATACATGCACACACCTCCCTATTGCTCACACATGCACACACACAGCCCCATTGCTCACACATGCACACACACAGCCCCATTGCTCACACATGCACACACACACACAGCCGTCTGTGCCATGGCCTGCGCTCCCAGACACGTGGAGAGACGCGGAGTGAGAGCTGCCCATGGAGCCCGTGGTGGCTTCCCCATCCACCCCGGACAGACACCGGGAAGGTGTCCGGGGTCGTTGGAGTGCATCCTGTTTACCGGAAATACCAGGGTTCCCACAAGCCCCGACGGAGGTGACACACAGCCCCGCCCGTGTGTGTGGGTCGGCCCTGCGGCCGCGCAGGCAGCGGTCAGCGGCCGGCTCCACGTGTCTCTGTGCAGACCCCTCTGTGCCGAGGTGGCGTGGCAGGTGCTGACGGCACAGGAGGGCACAGGCAGGCCGTGCACCAGCCATGGCAGCACGCTGGGCTCAGCTGCAGGATGGCGAAGGGGCCGAGAGCAGCGGCGGCTCCTTCCCTCGGGAGAAGGGACGCTCGTCGTTATAAACGCTGGGGAAGGGCCGGTCCCGCCCGGCGTCCGGGGAGCGGGCCGTGAGGCAGCTGCGAGCGGAGGGGCCGCTGGTTTGCCCCCGGGGATCACAAGCCCGGGCAGTGCCACCCACGAGAAGTCCGTGCGTTTGGCAAAGGGGCACTAGCCTCCCCCGCGGGCCCCGGGCTGGCGGCAGGGCCCTCGGCAAGGCCCTGGCAGACCTCACGCTGTGCCGGCCGCCGTGGCCTCCCTGGCTGCCAGGGTCGCTGGGCAGGACGTCCAGGCCCGGCTGCCCAGAGGCCTCGTGTCCCCCCAGGCCGGGCAGGCAGACCAGGGCCTCAGGATACGCCAGAGCCTCCGTGACTCACCGCCTCCTCCTCCATCCTTCCCGCTCCTGCTCCTACGTGTGTGTGTGTGTGTGTGTGTGTGTGTGTGTGTAGTTGTGGGCACATCCCCAATGGTAGGTGTGCAGGAGGCAGCTGATAGATAATTCTCTCTCATCGATGTTTCTGACTCTCCGTCCCTCTCCCTTCCTCTCTGTAAACAGTCAATAACATGTGTGTGTGCGTGTGTGTGTGTAGTTGTGGGCACATCCCCAATGGTAGGTGTGCAGGAGGCAGCTGATAGATAATTCTCTCTCATCGATGTTTCTGACTCTCCGTCCCTCTCCCTTCCTCTCTGTAAACAGTCAATAACATGTGTGTGCGTGTGTGTGTGTGTGTGTGTGTGTGTAGTTGTGGGCACATCCCCAATGGTAGGTGTGCAGGAGGCAGCTGATAGATAATTCTCTCTCATCGATGTTTCTGACTCTCCGTCCCTCTCCCTTCCTCTCTGTAAACAGTCAATAACGTGTGTGTGTGTGTGTGTGTTATTGATTGCTTATAGATATATATACACGTGAAGATAGGGGCTCAGCTCAGCGTGCGGCGTAGGCCTGAGCACCAGCTCTGGGCTGCCCTCACCGCCCGGCAGGTGCTCCAGGGCAGTGTCCCTGTCTCGGGGTCCGGAGGTCAGAGGCCCCCGGGCAGCTTGGGTTCCTCGGGGCCAAGGAGGACTCTGCCAGCTTCTCCCAGCGCCCCGTGTCCGGAAGCCCTTGGCGCTCGGCCACCCCCATCCCCTCCCCTCCGTCTCCGCCTCGGTCCCCACATGGCCCTGCCTCCGCTTCTGTCCGCAAAGCCCCTTTGATACTGTGACTGTGTGTGAGGTCACCCCTCCCACCGGGAATTCATGGTCCCAGCCACACCTGCCAGGACCTGCCTCCACACACAGCCCTTTGGGGTCTGGTGGTGAGGGCCCCCAAGGCCTGGGGATGTGGGGGCACGTGGAAGTGCCCCCCAGCTTTGGGGACGGGGTGACACGGGGCTGTCAGGGCCCCTCTTTAGAGTGGACCCCGCTCTCCATTCCCATCACCGCTGAGACCCCGACGCCGGCTCGGCTCCAGGTTCTGTGGGCGTGGACGGCCAGACTTCCACGTGACGTGTCACAGAGAATGAAATCGGGGCTCCGCCTTCATCCCTCCCCCGCCCGGCAGCACGGCCGGCCGGGCCCTGTCCCCAGTCCTTCTCTCCCGGATGCCACGGGGCTGGGATCCCATGGTGCGGCCTTTCCCGTTGGCTCCTGCCTCTGAGTCGCTCCCCTGCGTCTGCTTGTGGCTTCGATCTTCCCTCTTCTTGGCGCTGAGTAAGCGCCCGGTCTGGGACCACAGGGCGCCCATCGCCGTGTGGGGCCGTCTTGGGTGCTGTAGGCTCTGGCGGTTCTGAAGAGCTGGGTGCCCACCGAGTGTGGGTGTTTGCGTGGACGCGAGCTCCCGGCCGACCTGGGTGAGCACACCCAGGAGGGGTCTGCGGACCTGCAACGAGAAGGTGCTCAGCTTTGCAGGAAGCTCCCCGCGGAGCCGGGCGCCTGGCGGTGGCATCTCTGTGAGGCCTCTGTCTCCTGGGAGCACCCGTCCCGGCACATCTTGGCGGGTGGCTGTTTCCTGGGAACCCTCCGGACCCAGCCGTTAGCCTACGTGAGTTTGGAACACTTTTCCCCGAGGGTGACTGCTCCTTCGTGCCCGAGCCCCGGGTTAACACAGACACAGCGGGGTGCGTTCTGTGGGCGCTGGTGGTGGCTGTGTTTCTGTCAGCAGGGTGACTGGTGCCTGCTGCGTGATGGGCAGGGTGCCGGCACTCAGGGCCTCTCCTGCCGCCTGTGGCTTTGTCCACGGCCCTTCCCCACAGTCCCGCCTTTGCCCGTGGACCTGTGCCTGGGGCTGCCAGGGCCTGCCAGGGGCAGACAGGTGCCAGGGAGGACGCTGAGATGGGACCGAGTCGTGAACTAGGCCTGACCCAGCGGGAAGACAGTCGCAGACACAGGTACCGTGACCAGCGAGGGAGCAGACGGTCCTCAGCCACATGCACGGCCACAGGGACACCTATGAAGCCTCAGTTTGGGACTGAAGGATCCGCCTCAGCTCCAGGGAGGCGGGGCTTCAGGGAGGCGGGGCTTCAGGGAGGAGGAGCTTCAGGGAGGAGGGGCCTCAGGGAAGAGGGACTTCAGGGAGGAGGGGCTTCAGGGAGGAAGGACTTCAGGGAGGCGGGGCTTCAGGGAGGAGGGGCTTCAGGGAGGAGGGGATTCAGGGAGGAGGGGCTTTGGAGAGGAGGGGCCATGAAGAGGAGGGGCCTCAGGGGGAGGGGCTTTGGGTTGGACTTGGGAGCCAGGCTGGGCTCTGTGCAGAAGGGAAGGGCACTAGGGCAGACAGCGGGTCCTTTTCAGGAAGCGGTGCCTCCTGAAGGCCAGGACGGCTCAGAGAGTCCAGCTGAGGCCCAGTGGGCGCGGCCCTGCCTCAGTGCCTGTTCTCACTCCGGGATGCTGCAGCTCTGCCTCTCTCTGCCCATGGGGGGCTGGGGGCAGAGGCTGGGGTGTGGTGTGGACTGAGAGCGTGCGAGGGGCCGGGCGGCCTGTGGGGAGGTCCACGGAGAACTCCTCGGCTTTATCTCCCTCCAGGAGCCGAGCTCGCTGTGGGCACAGGGGCACAGGGACACAGGGGGCACAGGGGCACAGGGGCACAGGGGCACAGGAGCACAGGAGGCACAGCGACACAGGGGCACAGGGGGCACAGGGGGCACAGGGGACACAGGAGCACAGGGGGCACAGGGGCACAGGGGCACAGGGGGCACAGGGGCACAGGTGGGCATGTGCCCATCCTAGTGGATCTCCCTGTCCTGAGGGCTCCTTCCTGGAGACCCTCACGTGGCCCCCTGACACGGAGGCTCCGAAAGCCGGGTTTTATGTGTGAAAGACTCCCGCCTGGCAGCCATGTCTGCCCTCAGGGCTTGGTGCTGAATGCTCGGGGCCACAGGGCAGGGAACCCGCACCCGGAGCCCTGTCCCTGGTGCTGAACACCGAGGCGGGCCCTCCGCTCCCCTGGCTGGGCGTCCCGGTTCCTCAATGGAAGGAACGGTAGATACGAATGTGATTGGTTTCAGACAGAGCTGTGGAGCGGCCGGTGCCGCCTGCCCAGCCCACGCACAGGCACCGCAGAGCAGTCCGTCAGTGTCCGGACACCGGTCTGCGGACACTGCCTGGGGGGGGGGGGGGCTGGAACATCACACCGGCTGCCCGGAGAAGCAGAGCTGGTGGTCATTTAACTGTGGAGACAGCATGATGTCCCTTCACTTGCTCAGTGTTGTGACTGGCATCCTCCTGTTTTTAAAAATGTATTTTTATGGATGTCAGAGAGGACGGGAGAGGGAGAGAGGAACATCCATGATGGGAGAGAATCATGGCCCGCCTGCCTCCTGCACGCCCCCCCCGGGGGATTGAGCCCACAACCAAGGCCTGTGCCCTAAGCGGGAATCTAATCATGACCTCTTGGTTCATAGGTTGACGCTCAGCCACTGAGGGAGGAAGACACAGGACCCCTCCCTCCTTCTCTTGTGTCATGTGTGTGTGTGAGCAATGTGTGTGTATGTGTGTGTGTGTGTGTGTCATGTGTATGTGCATGTGTGCGCGCCTGTGTCCGTGTGTATGTGTGTGTGGGTAGAACTTGAGGAGGAGGTGAGAACCACCCTAGAAGGGTGTTGTGTTTGTAACTCAAAGGCCATTTCATAGCCCTGGCTGGTGTTGCCAAATGGTTAGAGCCTTGGCCCACGCACCCAAGGGCCATGCCTTTGATCCCCAGCCCCGAGCAGGGTGCGTGTCTCTCTCTCACATCGATGTCTCTCTCTCTCTTTTGCTCCCCTCACTCTCTCTCACATCAATGTCTCTCTCTCTCTTGCTCCCCTCACTCTCTCTCTGGAAAGCAATGGAGAAAATGTCCTCATATGAGGATTAGCAATCAAACCGAGACCACGTCAAAGTCTTTTTGCAAAAGCAAGAAAAACGTGTGCGTGTTTCAGACTCTTTCTTCTTCTTCTTCGACTCCTCTTGGTCTCTCTTCCTCCTGCCGCTGTCTGTTTTCTCCCGTCCTTCCCGGAGGAGCCGTGTGGTCCGGGTCCGGGGGCGCCGGGCGGAGAGATCGGACCGCGCGGACCCCGCGGGGCCTAATGATGCTCACGCACCATTGGACTTGAGGAGAAGCACCTGCTGCGCCGTGCCCTGGCCAGGAGCCGGGCTGGCAGGGCGGCGGCTGCCCGCCGGGCCCAGCTGTCTCCTGGCCGCGGATCCCGGAGAAAGTGAGGACGGCGGCGGGCGGCGGGTGCCGGGTGTTCGCCCGGCGGGGGAAGGCACACGTCCCGGTTCCTGGTTGTAAGGTTTTACCGGGATTAGCAGGCCTGGTGGGAACAGAATGCCTCTGAGTGGAGCTAATCGGCGGAGACTAATTCGATTTGGGAAAGGTAGGATTCCAGACACGCTCATCCTGAAGCCGTTTATAGGAGGTGGGGTAGCCTGGCTGGTGTGGCTCAGTGGATGGAGCGCTGGCCCTCGGCTGCAGGGCTCCGAGTGCGATCCAGTCAAGGGCACGTACCTCTGTTCAGTCCCCAGCCCTGGTCGGGGTGTGTGCAGGAGGCAACCATTTGATGTCTCTCTCTCACATCAATGCCTCTCTCTCTCTCTCTCTCTCTCTCTCTCTCTCTCTCTCTCTCTCTCTCTCTCTCTCTCTCTTTCTCTCTCTCCCTCTATTCCAATGGCTCTAAAAATCAAGAGAAAGATTTCCTTGGGTGAGGATTAACAACAACAACAAAAAAGACACTATTCCTGGTCTATTTAAAATGAGGATAGGGGTATCGATTTGAGAGCTTTGAGCATCTGCCTGAGCTCTTTTTGGACGGAATCTAGAACTTCAGGCTGTGACTAGACTTCCAATGGACTCCCCAGCGAAGCGTAGCACACGCTCGACCCAGGAGTTTTCTCAGACACCTGGTGAAGGATATTCAGCTGATACTCAAGCTGTCTCAGAAGGACCAGCACAGAACCTTAGTGACTTGACTCTCAACCCTAGCACCGCATCCCTTCCCTTCCACCAGAACATCCATCCCAACAGCAGGACACAGGAAACAATTCGAAGGCGTCAGGCCTGGGGCTGAGTCCACGCGTGCTTTTCACGAGGGGACATGCAGCGAGCACAGTGGCAAGTGTTCAGAAAGAAACTGAGGAGATGAGAGAAAGGCTCTGACTGAGGATGATAAGAAGGTTGGATGCTATTAGATAAGGCACCTTGGACCTGAGTGAGCCAATAACTGATTGCCAATCAGATCCAGATTCTTTCGATAGTAAGAATCATGAGGCGATTTTGGCTGCCTTGCCTAAGTGGCAAGAGTGTCAGCCTGAGGACTGAGGGGTCTGGGGTTCAATTCCAGTCAAGGGCACGTGCTCAAGTGGGAAGCATTTGGAAGCAGCTGATCAATGATTCTATCTCATTGGTGATGTGTTTATCTCTCCCTCTCCCTGCCTCTGAAATCAATAATATATGTATATAAAACAAAACTCACACCTTAAAAAAAAGAATTATGCCATGGCATATACTGTATTCTTGTACTCATTTGAGTTGTAACACATTTTTTGATGCATTCTTTCAATTTTTAGTAGCAAATATATGTATAGAGCATCACTGATAAACTTGAGAAATATCTGAGACATAATAAAATAAAGTAAAATAAAATAAAATAAGGATAGGGTAGAGTTTAGATATAATTTCCTAGTCTTCTTCATTAAAAAAAAAAAGATTTTATAAGACTTCTTTTGAAAAGGGTCGGTTAAGGGCTTATAAGGAATTACGCTGAAATGTTAAAATATATGTCAGAGTTCATACAGGGAAGACACTGTGGCCTGGCCTGTGTGGCTCCGATGGGTGTTGTCCCTCCGTGGACTAAACGTCGCCGGTCCAATTCCCGGTCAGGGCACAGGCCTGGGTGTGGGCTCAGTCCCCGGTAGGGGGTGTGCAGGAGGCAGCAGACCCATGATTCTCTCTCTCCCTCTCGCTTTCTCTCTCTCTCCAAATCAACAAAAATAGTTTCAATCAAAGAAAGAAAATGTGTATCAACCAGAGCAAATCGCTTTGGTGTGAGAGTGAACCGGGGGTTTATCCTTCATCGAGGCCACAGGAAATGTGGCCCGTTGTAAAATGACTTCTCCCGCTGAATCCTCACTGTTTGAGGGGCGTGTGCTGCATCTCAGAGGGCCTCACACAGGGACGGGGTGACCGCTCTCCGGTGGATCTGTGCCCTCCCCCACGCCTCTCCTGACCCGGGGTGCAGGCCCCCGGGAGACATGCCTGCCTGCTCCTCGCCGGGGACGCACCCTCGTAGCCGGGACAGCTGGCATCTCTCCCTTTCTGACCCTTCTTTGCTTGACTTCCTGAAATACCAGATTCTATGGGGAACGTGCAGCCATTTCATTTTATTTCTTAGATATATATATTTTCTGATTTCCCCGACTTTACTAAGGAAAAAGCAATGAGGGTAAATGCCTAAAACATGGTCCATTTCCTGGGATCCTTCCCTGAGGATGTGATGTGGGGTGTGCCGGTCTGGGATCCCTTAACACAGGGATCCATGTGGTTCGGGGCCCACTCGGAGTCCGGTTTCTGGAGAGGGCCGCACACTAAAGTGAAGAGAGAGAATTTGGGGAAACAGGGGCCAGGCGGGAGTCCACCTCTCGGGGAGGACTACTCTGTCCTCTGGCCTTTTACTGTTCCTTTTATTGAAACTCTGAGACAAAGACGTCTCTTAGGCGGGAAATTCCAACAACAGAAAATCAACAAGAATTTACATGTGATCAACAATTCAAGTTGCCTCAACTACCACTATCTCAACTAGAGGATGAGTTAATAGCTCCGACCACTCAGAGCCACCGAGGTTGACCAGCTCTTTTTACATTTTACCACCAGTGACTCAGCCTAGAGTCAATGAGTTAATAGCTGACCATTCAGAGCCACCGAGGTTGGCCAGCTCCCTCTACATTTTATTGCCGGTGACAGCGTTCGGTTTCGGTTCCGGCATGCCTGGTTCCCGTGTGCTCCGTGGACGAGGGGCTCACCCCGCTCTGCCTCCAGCCTGCGGCCTGTCGGGGCAGTGATTGTGGGAGCGGCTGCCTTGGCCTCACCGGCTCCTGCCTGCAGCGCTCCGAGCTCCCCTCCTCGCGGCCGTAGGGGGTGTGAGAGGCGTCTCCGTGTCCGAACCAGGGCTCTGCTCTCTCAGCCACAGGCCGCCCCGCCTTTGCCGGCTCTGCCTCAGCAGCCGTGTCCCTTGCCGGGCACTTCCGGACCAAACTTCGCATTGCTGTCGGCACTGCCAGGTGATCGCCGGACGCCCGGTCCGCAGAGGGCTGGCCAGCTCCACTGCCGGCCCTTGGAGCAAGATTGTACCGTCCTCACTGGCCGTGGCTCTGCGCGTCCAGCTGCATCGTCAGCGTGGTTTGCATCATCAGACACAGAGTCTCCGTGTTTCTCAGTCAAGTCCAACTGCGAAGCCGAGAGGCCAGTCGATGGCCTCCTGTCCTGTAGAGGCCCCCCTGGGCATGCAAGGGGTGACCTTTCATTATCACCAGCTGAACTCAAGGTGCAGGCAGAGCCACGCCCTGAGAACATGTTTCCCCAAAATGTCGGAGACTGTGATCAGTACCGGTTTCTCACCTTTATCCACGTGCTGGCAATGAGGAACGAATAGGACCTGGACTTACCCAGGTCTTGATACGCTAACTCCCAGGAACGAGGGAATGAACAGGACCTGGGCACACCCAAAACTCCTTTGACCTTAACCCCCTCTGGAGATCACACATGCGCTGTGTTGTCTGTGCTGGGTGGTTGTCTGTCTCTCTATCAGAGTGGCAGGGGCCCCCCACCTGGGTCCCAGCTTGAATCTGTTTCTGTGTCTTGGTCTCTTTTTTCTCTCTCTTTCTCTAATTTCTTAGTCCCCAGTTCCTCCACTCAGGAACCTGTTGTTTTCCCTGCGGGACGCAGAAAACAGAGAAACAGCCCCCCCCGCTCTGTTGCGCTTGAGTCTTGAAAGGACAGCTCGCACCGGGAGGTTCTTTGCCGAGAGCCCGGCCGGTCACTGCTGTGATCTTCCCTCCCGCAGTGCCTGGTTCGCTGGTCGCCCAGCCAGACAGTCAGGTTTCTGAATCCTGTCCCCGCTCTGCAGGCACCCCGGCGGGGAGAGGGGTGGTAGTCAAGGGCTGTCAGCTTGCGGGGAACAGGACCCCGGCTTCCCGCTCCGTCCCCGGGCTTCCCCCGGGAGACTGGTTCAATCTATTTTTATTGATTTCGGAGACGGAGAGAGTGGGAAAGAGGAATGGAAACACATTGATGAGCGAGAATCATGGACCGGCTGCCTCCTGCACGCCCTCTACTGGGGATGGAGCCTGCAACATAGGCCTGTGCCCTGACCGGGAATGGAACCCGGGACCCTTCAGTCTGCAGGCTGACACTCTACCCACGGAGCCACACCAGCCAGGGCAAAGTTGCCGTCGTTTTAGCTCTTTTCTGAAGTTTACGCCTGCAGTGACTTCCTTACCCAGATGTGCACGCTGACCATGCTGAACTGCGACCACGCGTTCCGTAAAGTGCCCGTTTGCTGATGTTCCGTGAACGCGTCAAGCCTGTGGCTAGCAATGGCTTTCCCCTCCCCGTGGTAATTAAAGCAGCCGAGCTGAAACCGGTGTGGCTCAGTGGATAGAGCGTCGGTCTGCGGCCTGAAGGGTCCCAGGTTCGATTCCGGTCAAGGGCATGTACCTTGGTTGGGGGCGCATCCCCAGTAGGGGGTGTGCAAGAGGCAGCTGGTCGATGTTTCTCTCTCATCGATGTTTCTGACTCTCTCTCTTCCGCTCTGTAAGAAATCAATAAAATATATTAAAAAAAGTAGCCGACCTACAGATCGTTGAGGCTGGGAATGTCATGCTGGCTGCGTTGGGACCATGGATGCGATCTTTGTTCGTCTCTCGCTGGGGCACCCGTCTGTGAAGTAGGTTATGAAAGAGAACCCAGGAGCATGGATTCCACGGGCAGACGCGAGGGCGGGACGCAGCACTGACATCGCGTTCCAGAAGTCCGGAGTGAGCGCCGAGCCCGCGGCTAACGGAGAGCCCGCCTCCGCCTGGCGGGCGGCTCCGGTTTAGGGACAGACCCCGTGTCTCCGTGGCTCCGGGCGTGGCCTCGGCCCGGGGATGGCGATGGGGGAGGCGTCTGTCGTGAAGCAGAGCCGCCCTCCAGCCTGCGTCTCCCCGGCCCCTGGGAACTGGCATTCCTGTTACAGCCGAGGGGCCTCTGGGGCGAGGTGCAGCCGCGCTGGTCACCGCACCTCGGGGAGACAGACGGGGGCCCGGCCACGCCCTGGCCGGAGGGTGAGGGTTCGTGGTGAACCAGACGCTCCCCATTCGGAGGATAAATCATGGTCCCGAGGAGAAGTCACTCATTTTGTGCGTGTGTTTTCTGGGTGAACAAAAAACCTTCCAGTGCTTTTTCCGTTTTCTGCTGAGGCTGAGTTTCTCAGCCCTTCGACAACATCCGGTTTCCATGGCGACTCCCGGGAACGGCTCCTCACAAGGTCAGGTCCTCGGGGGCTGCTGGAGCCCAGGCCGCCGGCGTCTGTGTGTGCGGGGCGGGGCGGGCGCAGGCCCCCGGGCGGCCCTGTCTGTGCCCCGGTCCCGCGCCGGCTCCCCAGGCGTGGTGCAGCCCGCGAGGCCCCTGGGGGGGAGGTGGCACACGCACAGAGCGCCTCCAGACTGCCCGGCCGTGCCCAGCCAGTGTCTATCTCCGCACTGCTCTCCCCGGGGTGCTTTTCTGTCTGGGGAAGGGCCCACCCCAATCCTCACCGGGGGACATTTTCCCATTGATGTTTAGAGAGCCTAGAAGGGAGGAGAGAGACACACACAGAGAAACATCGGTGTGAGAGACACACCCATTGCCTGCCTCCTAGGGGAGGCGGGGAGCGAACCCACAACTCACCTCCGGGCCCTTGACTGGGATGGGACACAGGACCCTTCAGTCCGCAGACAACGCTCCACCCGCTGAGCCACACCAGCCAGGGCAGTGCCTCTCATATATATCCAAATCTTTATCTTATTGACTTCAGAGAGGAAGGGAGAGAGGGAAAGATAGAAACATCAATGATGAGAGAATCCTCAATTAGCTGCCTCTTGCACGCCCCCTACTAGGGATCAAGCCCGAAACCCCAGCACGTGCCCTGCCCAGAATCGAACCCGGGACCCTTTAGTCTACAGGCCGAACCAGCCAGGGCGGTGCCTCTCTTTTTAAGCAGCCAAGTCAGCGAATGTTCTGGACCAGCTCCTTCCAGAGCATGGCCTGTGCCCCATGTCCCATTCCCTGTGCCCCGTGTCCCGTGCCCTGTGCCCCGTGTCCCCAGCCCCATACCCTGTGCCCCATGTCCCCAGCCCCATACCCTGTGCCCCATGCCCCGTGCCCCATACCCTGTGCCCCGTGTCCCATACCCTGTGCCCCGGGCCCCGTGCCCCATACCCTGTGCCCCGTGTCCCCAGCCCCATACCCTGTGCCCCATGTCCCCAGCCCCATACCCTGTGCCCCATGCCCCGTGCCCCATACCCTGTGCCCCATACCCCGTGCCCCATACCCTGTGCCCCATGCCCCGTGCCCCATACCCTGTGCCCCATACCCTGTGCCCCATGCCCCGTGCCCCATACCCTGTGCCCCATACCCCATGCCCCATACCCTGTGCCCCATACCCTGTGCCCCGTGCCCCATACCCTGTGCCCCATACCCTGTGCCCCGTGCCCCATACCCCGTGCCCCATACCCTGTGCCCCGTGTCCCCAGCCCCATACCCTGTGCCCCATGTCCCCAGCCCCATACCCTGTGCCCCATGCCCCGTGCCCCATACCCTGTGCCCCATACCCCGTGCCCCATACCCTGTGCCCCATGCCCCGTGCCCCATACCCTGTGCCCCATACCCTGTGCCCCGTGCCCCATACCCTGTGCCCCATACCCCGTGCCCCGTGCCCAGCTCTTCTCGTCGTGGGTGCGGCTGTGGTTGGCCTCCTGGGAAGGCGTCTCGTGGACGTGGTTTCACAGCCTGTGGGCCCGTCTGGGAGCGTGTGACCGGGTGCCCACCACATGGAGCCCACACGGCACCTGCCACGCGTGACGGCCGGGCGCTGGCTGTGGGTCTCTCTCCTGCCTGTGGATGCTGGAAACCAATCCTTGTCTCACTAATAGAAAGAGGCTGGTCAACCTGGAGCTCTGAAAGGCCAGAGCCAACCACACCCCATCTAATGGAGACAATGGTAACTGAGGCAACTTCCCCATCTTGTAATCATGTGAATCCTTACTGATATGATAATTCGCTTATTACCTGCCTGAGGGCTATGGGTGTTTCCCAAAGCTGCTTAAGGGTGCTGGGTGTATCCCATAGCAGCCCCAATAAAAGGGACAGCAAGGCCAGAGCCTAGAGAGTCTTCCCACTAGAGGTTGACTCCCGCCTGGCCCCCAGCTGTCCCAAACTAACTCTTCTCCAGCCTCTCTCTTCATTTCAGTGTGCGGCCTCCTCCGGGAGCCGGACCGTGAGTGGGCCCTAATCACGCGGGTCGTGTTAAGCGTTCCCACATGTGCTGCCCTCCGGCGGGCAGCGCCCGCGGGCAGCGTGTTCACGGCCGGGCGTCCGTGGCTGCTCCTCTGGGGCCGGCTCATCTCAGAGGGACGGTGACTGTGCCGGTTAAAGAGCCTCCGTGCCCAGCGGGCGCCTGGCTTCCCTCCTCTCCCCGCTTTGAGGCGCGCTGTCCGGCTTTGAGGCGCGCTGGCTGTAGCCTGTGGAGCAGCTGCCGCGCTCTGCCCGCCCCCGGGATTCCCTCCGCGGCTTACAGAGGGCCCAGCGCCCGTGTTCGCCTCCTGCTGGGTCAGGCAGCGAGGAGCACGTGTCAGAACCTCCAAACACTAGCCCCGCGGTCGACAAACCGCGGCTCTCGAGCCACAGGCTGCCCTTTGGCCCCTGGAGTGTGGCTCTTCCACAGAACACCACGGCCTGGGCGAGTCCGTGTTGAAGAAGTGGCGTTAGGAGAAGTTTACGTTTAAAAAACATGGCTCTCCGAAGACGTGTCCATCGTTGTCCTGTTGACGTCTGGCTCTGTGGACGAAGGAGTGTGCCGACCACGGGGCTAGACCTGGGTCCCCACGTACTCGCTGTGCCCACGCCACCCTCTGCTCTGGGGGCGTGGGAACGGGCTCCTGTTCACAGTCGGAAAACGAGTCTCTGCTCGCGTTGGGTCCATCGGTATCGGGAATAAACCGGAAAGCATGCTGCCTGTTACATCTGTACACACCGCAGGAGGGAGTGTGGGGGTGACCCCGTGCTCCTGCGAGGTGAGCCCTCTCCCCATCTCCCCCCAGGCAGCTGGGAACTGCACCCAGGCCCGCGGGTCTTGCCCACTGACCTGGAAATCAGAGGCGTGTGTTCAAGGTTGTTTTTAAAAAGTAAACTTGATTACAACTCAAAGGCAATGTTATGCTCTTTTAGAATGAGGTAGGACCCGTTCTGGTGAAATTCCGTGAAATGCTGCCTTCGTCTCATGATGGGGAGCCCGCCCCCGGGCCCGCCTCCCGGGAGCCTGAGGGTATAATCCCAGCATGTCAAACGCGAAGGCCAAAGGAACAAGGTGGAAGGGTATGTGGTCCGAAGAAACCACAGCTCCCATTTCCATAGCGACGTGGGTTCATTTCGATAGAGACATGCTGAATGCAAAGGGCTGCAGTAAACGAGTCACCGTTCACATAAAATAATAGAGCATTTTAATGAAACTTAATATTTTTTTTCTTGGACATTAACTCACCAGATGCTGCTGGTGTTGGTGGAGAGAAACGGTGCGCCTGTGTGTCAGGCCCAGAAGGGAGATGAATGCTGCATGCTGAGCGTCATCAGGCGTTAGCGAGGGTGGCAGTTTGTCATTGGTAACTGTGTGTAGCAGGATGTTGTAAAAACGAAGTTATGAAATGGTCATTAAGACGTTCCTTACACACCGTTGTATCCGCTGGGCCGCAAACACATTCGCCACGGACCGCTTCCAGGTGCTGGGATAATCCCTGCTCCCAGGCAGGTGACCACCGGCTCAGTCGACTTCCTTTGTACTGTCTTTCCTCAAGTCCGCTGAGCCCTGGGGCTGGTGACTGGGACTCTTTGGGTTTTGGCATGTTCTGCACTACGTGTGTGTGTGTGTGTGTGTGTGTACACACTCTTACACGCTGACAGTACTCCTGCCTTCGCAATGGGAAAGAAGGGCGGCTGTGGCCACAGCACCCTCAGCGGAGCAGACGGGTTACGGCCAGAGGTGTGACTCTGAGGTCACGGCCGTGCTCGCTGCCGGTGCCTCCGGCCCACGTCTGTGCGATGAGGTGACCGGGGCCACCTCCCGGGCGGCCAGGCCCACACCGCGTCCCCGCGCTCGGCCGCGGACAGCCAGCGGGTGCCGGCGCCCTCCCCTGGCAGCCACGTGCACCGTGGGCAGCGGACACCGCGCCGTCTCTCCCGGCTGGCCACGCGGTTTCCAGGTGACGGGAACTTGAGTGTCCCATTCTGTGTGAATACGTGGCTGCGTTAGTCACTTATGTAAAATTATTCCTTATTCAAAAAGAAACGATTAAAGCAACTCCGAGATGGGAGTTCACATAGAAAAGGAAGCCAGGCGTCAAAGATGAAAGGACAGAGACGGCCTGAGGATGGGAGACGCTGAGCTGCCGAGCGGCCTCCCTCGGAGCCGAGGGGCGGGTACCGTGGGCGGGAGACGCTGCCTCCCGTGTCCTCGGACACAGACAGGGGCCAGAGGCCGGGCCTCCCGGGCCGACCCCTCTGGGCTCCCCCTGGGAGCAGCCTCCCTCAGCATCGCCATTGCCGCAGCAACAGCCGTGGCCTCTTCTCTGGACGGGGCCCTGAGGGGGCTGAGGGCTGAGCGGAGGGAGGAGAGGGGGGTCCAGCTTAGAGACGAGGCTGAGGTCCCCCGGGAACGCTGACCACGGCGCTGTGGGCTCTCGGTGGGCAGTGTGTCCTTGGCGTGCCCTCGCACCCGGGCTCACTCCACACGCGGTCCCACGGGCATGCGACGGGCTCCGGAGGATGTGCACGCTGGTCCTTCCCTGTGAGAAGCACACGGTGTTGATCACTGAGACGTCCAGCCCAGCTCAGGCAGGGACCCACCTTCTGAGGAAATCAGGCTCTTCCAGCTGCTTCCCCTGGCGTCCGAGGCCTCCACAGCATTGCGTGCACCATGGGAGCATGTGTTCCTGTGTGCGCCCACCCGTGGGTGCATGTGTCTGCGCGAGCGTGTGAATGTGTGCTGTGTGTTTGTGTGTACACATGCGTGTGCAGGCATGTGTGTGTGTTTCTAAGAAAATGACTTCCGTGAGAATGAAGTCAGCAGCGTTTCACATCAGACGCAGCCCTTGGGGGT
Organism: Pipistrellus kuhlii; assembly: GCF_014108245.1. Classification (NCBI taxonomy): domain Eukaryota; kingdom Metazoa; phylum Chordata; class Mammalia; order Chiroptera; family Vespertilionidae; genus Pipistrellus; species Pipistrellus kuhlii. The sequence continues at coordinate 187,082,197 of NW_023425529.1, forward strand.
GTGGTGTGGGTGAGAGGGCTTCTCGGTCGTGAGGGGTTTTGTCATGTGCGCTAGGAATTCCATGCTTCCTGGGGGACAGCGTTATAGAATGAGGTCCTCCCCCCTCCCATGCATCAATCACACAGTCCATTTTCAATGCGGCATCATGCCTCCTGCTGCCGTGTGGCCAGCGTGGCCCGGCCGCCCTCTCCCCGCGGCTCTGATGAGCCCGCTTGTCTGGAGTCCGGGCACGTCTGCTCCGAGGCCGGCGCTGTGGGCTGGATGCTGCCTGGACCGGCAGCTCGGCGCGGTGAGCAGGGGCCGAGTTCCCCCGGACGCAGACGGGGGCTGGGAGAGCGGCGTTCCCGTGCGGAGCTGGAGGCGGCTGGCCTCAGAGGACCCGCACCGGCCCTGTCTCCCCGCAGCCCCCCCTGTGTCCCCGCAGCCCCCCCTGTCTCCCCGCAGCCCCCCCTGTGTCCCCGCAGCCCCCCTGTGTCCCCGCAGCCCCCCCTGTCTCCCCGCAGCCCCCCCTGTCTCCCCGCAGCCCCCCCTGTCTCCCCAGCCCCCCCTGTGTCCCCGCAGACCCCCCTGTCTCCCCACAGCCCCCCCTGTGTCCCCGCAGCCCCCCTGTCTCCCCGCAGCCCCCCCTGTCTCCCCGCAGCCCCCCCATGTCCCTGCAGCCCCCCCTGTGTCCCCGCAGCCCCCCCTGTGTCCCCGCAGCCCCCCCTGTCTCCCCGCAGCCCCCCCTGTCTCCCCGCAGCCCCCCGTGTGTCCCCGCAGCCCCCCCTGTGTCCCCGCAGCCCCCCTGTCTCCCCGCAGTCCCCCCTGTGTCCCCACAGCCCCCCCTGTCTCCCCGCAGCCCCCCCTGTGTCCCCGCAGCCCCCCTGTCTCCCCGCAGCCCCCCCCCTGTGTCCCCGCAGCCCCCCCCCTGTGTCCCCGCAGCCCCCGCCCCCGTGTCCCCGCAGCCCCCCCCTGTGTCCCCGCAGCCCCCCTGTGTCCCCGCAGCCCCCCGTGTCCCCGCAGCCCCCGCCCCCGTGTTTCCGCAGCCCCCCCTGTGTCCCCGCAGCCCCCCCTGTGTCCCCGCAGCCCCCCTGTCTCCCCGCAGCCCCCCCCGTGTGTCCCCGCAGCCCCCCCTGTGTCCCCGCAGCCCCCCCTGTGTCCCCGCAGCCCCCCTGTGTCCCCACAGCCCCCCCCGTGTCCCCTCGGCCCCACCCCTGTCTCCCCACGGCCCCCCCGTGTCCCCGCAGCCCCCCCTGTGTCCTCACAGCCCCCTCCCGTGTCCCCTCAGCCCCCCCCGTGTCCCCGCAGCCCCCCCTGTGTCCTCACAGCCCCCTCCCGTGTCCCCACAGCCCCCCCCGTGTCCCCGCAGCCCCCCCGTGTCTCCGCAGCCCCCCCCCCATGTCCCCTCGGCCCCACCCCTGTGTCCCCACGGCCCCACCCCCGTGTCCCCTCGGCCCCCCCTGTGTCCCCTCAGCACCCACAGTGCGCCCGCAGCCCCCCCCTGTGTCCCCGCAGCCCCCCTGTCTCCCCGCAGCCCCCCCTGTCTCCCCGCAGCCCCCCTGTCTCCCCGCAGCCCCCCCTGTCTCCCCGCAGCCCCCCCTGTGTCCCCGCAGCACCCCCCGTGTCCCCTCGGCCCCACCCCTGTCTCCCCACGGCCCCACCCCTGTCTCCCCACGGCCACCCCCTGTGTCCCCTCGGCCCCCCCTGTCTCCCCGCAGCCCCCCCCCGTCTCCCCACAGCCCCCCCTGTCTCCCCGCAGCCCCCCCCTGTCTCCCCACGGCCCCCCTGTGTCCCCGCACCCCCCCTGTGTCCCCGCAGCCCCCCCCGTGTCCCCTCGGCCCCCCCCCTGTCTCCCCACGGCCCCCCGTGTCCCCGCAGCCCCCCCTGTCTCCCCACGGCCCCCCGTGTCCCCGCAGCCCCCCATGTCTCCCCGCAGCCCCCCCTGTCTCCCCACGGCCCCCCCTGTGTCCCCTCAGCACCCACAGTGCGCCCGCAGCCCCCCCTGTCTCCCCGCAGCCCCCCCTGTCTCCCCGCGGCCCCCCCGTGTCCCCGCAGCACCCACAGTGCGCCCGCTGACCCCACGGAGCCCCTCGGTGTCTGAAGCAGAAGCCACAGGGCCGGCCGAGCTCTGACAGTGACGTTTACGGACCCTGTCCTGCTGGCCGCTCCCACCGCACGCCCTGCCCTCCGCGCCCTCCGCGGCCGCCCCGACCAGCCGGACCTGCGGTGGAAGCCACGGGGCCGAGGCCACAGGCTGGCTGGGCCCCGGTCCCTCACGCCGCACGCTCCCGGCTTTCCCGCGGTGGACGCACAGTGTGCACGCCGTGGGCCGCGGGCCGGCCTGGCTGTCAGGGCTGGGGTGTCTGCGGTCAGCAGTGTGCGTAGGGGACGGGAGGCCCGTGGGCTGTGGCGCTCCGGTGTCGGAGGGACGACCCAGTGTGTGCAGCCCCCACCCCTTTACCTTCCCGACGGGCCGTGGGGCCTGGCAGACACTCCCCTCCTGGAGAAACCCGCCCCTCCTCGGAGTCCTGCTGGCCTGTGCCCGGCGTCCGGCCGGCGGGGGCCGGCTGGGGTCACAGACTGGCCCGGTCCACCCTCGGGCCAGGCCCTCGGCCCCAGCACGCGGTTTGTGTGTAACTGGCCGGCTGGTCAGGTTTTATTCCGGCATCAGACGCAGCTCCGCCGCCAGGAACTCCTGTCCGCACGGAGCGGCCACAGGGGGGGACTCGGAGGTCCCTGGGCGAGGCCCAGGTCCTCGGCGGACCTCCGGGGTGCTCAGATGACCTTCCGGCAGGCCGGCCTGCTCCCCTGGTCCTGATCGGGCAGGAACGCCCCCTTTTCCGATGCGCGTGAACTCACGTCGTTCCCCAAGGGCCCAGAGCCTCCGCCCGCAGGCCCCTGGGGTCCGCCCAGTTCCATCCCCTTCGGCCCCAGAGAGCCGAGGGGCAGCGCTTGGTGCCGACGTGCGTTGGGGCTGCAGGAAGAACGGGGTCTCACCGATACCGGTGTGGATCAGTGGATAGAGCGTCGGCCTGCGGACTGAAGGGTCCCGGGTTCGATCCCAGTCAAGGGCATGTACCTTGGTTGTAGGCACATCCCAGTAGGAGGTGTGCAGGAGGCAGCTTGTTGATGTTTCTCTCTCATTGATGTTTCTAGCTCTCTATCCCTCTCCCTTCCTCTCTGTGAAAAGTCAATAAAATGTATTTAAAAAAAAAAGAACGTGGTCTCTCGGTGTGTGGGTGGGGGGAGGGAAGGGGGTCCAGCCCTGAGGGCGTCGGAGGGGGGAGGGAAGGGGTCCAGCCCTGAGGGCGTTGGAGGGGGGAGGGACAGGGGTCCAGCCCTGAGGGCGTCGGAGGGGGGAGGGAAGGGGTCCAGCCCTGAGGGCGTTGGAGGGGGGAGGGACAGGGGTCCAGCCCTGAGGGCGTCGGAGGGGGGAAGGGAAGGGGCCCAGCCCTGAGGGCGTCGGAGGGGGGAGGGAAGGGGTCCAGCCCTGAGGGCGTCGGAGGGGGGAGGGACAGGGGTCCAGCCCTGAGGGCGTCGGAGGGGGGAGGGAAGGGGTCCAGCCCTGAGGGCGTCGGAGGGGGGAGGGAAGGGGTCCAGCCCTGAGGGTGTCGGAGGGGAGAGGGAAGGGGGTCCAGCCCTGAGGGCGTCGGAGGGGGGAGGGAAGGGGTCCAGCCCTGAGGGTGTCACGCCGGTGAGGTCAGGCGGGGAAGAGGGCCCCGTGTTCTCACTCACACACGGGCTCGGACAAGGCTGGTCGGGGGCACCGGCAGGTGGCTCCCAGCGGCTGGGGGAGGGGCCGGGGGGCGTAGGTCAAAGGGGACAGGTTTCCCGTTGAAAGACATACATTCTGGGGTCTGACCTACAGCGCAGCGACCACAGCTCATAACACTATGTGTGTGTTTGGGATTCACCCAGAGAACCGGGCTTACCCTAAGCAACCCGCCCCAAACATGACGCAGCTCTGCGGGCGATGGCAGTGTCGGTCCCCGGGATCCTGGGCACGGCGTGGGCACCGCGTGGGCACCGTGTGGGCACCGCGTGTGGGCAGCCCGGTCCTGCGTCCGGAGCGCCTGTGCTGCTACCTAGCAGACACTTTACCGACTTCGTTCCCAGTCACGCTCCCTGGTCACTTCCGTTCACTCACATTGTTTTATCTCCTAATAGAGCCTGCACATCCATGACAAGGCGGCTGTGAATGCCAGTGTGTGCTTCCAGCTGCCCAGGCTGGCTGGGCCCCGGGGGCGGGTGTGGAGCAGAGCTGGTGCTGGCCACGGATCGTTCTCGAACGCCGTGGCGGGAACTTCCTGTGTCCGCGTCACGTGGCATGTTCCCCGCGGGACCTGCCCGCCCGCTGTCAGCTCCAGAGCGTGTCTCTGGTTCGGGCCGGCCTTCGGCTGCAGCCGGCACGGAGCGCTCCACCGCCTCCTCCCTGAGGACGATGCGGCGTCTCCGTCCTCTCACCCGGTGTCCGTCCGTTTCCTGTGTGCCATACCTGCAGCCCAGAACAAGCACACGCATGTGCGCCGGCTCCTCCGTGTGCGTGCTGCGTGGCATCTGCTGGCACGTCGGTGAGGACTGTTGCGTGTTGACAGCGGATGGCCTCGTCCATGTGTTCCTTCCTTTGCTTGGGGATGAGGGTTAACCTGACAGCACCGCGCACGGAGGGCGTCCCTTCCCGTGCTCTGAGTGTGCGTGTGCGTGTGCGTGTGCATGTGTGTGATTAGCATGATCTCTTCCCTAAAACATGGGAGCCGTCTCTGTGGGAGCCATCGGTCTCCGGCGACTCGTTGATGAGAAGATGTGTCCCTCCAAGTGCGATTTCCTTCTCAGAGACGGGGTTGTTCGTTTTCACTTCTCCTTGAAGCAATGACGATGAGTGTTTTCCCAGGAAACTTTCCATTTCAGTTCATTTAAACACTCGGGACATGAAGTTGTGCTCACCTAATCCTCTTAAGATCTCTTCATTTTGATTCTTCTCTTTCCATTTCTGACGTTGCCCTAAGCCTCCTTTTGTTTCATTTCTTAAAGTTAATAGGGGTTTATGGGTTTTATAAATCTTTAAAGACTAATGCTTTTTTGGTTGTTTTTTCTCAACATGGTGTGTTTCTGTTTAATTAATTTCTGCTCTTACCTTTATTATTTTTCTTTTGGCTTTTTTAAAAAAAATCTTTATTGCTCAGATTATTACAATTGTTTATCCCCCCCCCCGTCCCCCATAGCTTCCTCCCCCCACCACGTTCCCACCCCTTACCTGCCCTTACCGCCCCTCCCCTCACCGCCATTGTCCTCATCCATAGGTGTACGATTTTAATCCAGTCTCTTCCTGCACCCCCCACACCCCTTTCCCCCTGATAATTATCAATCCACTCCCTTTCTTTGTCCCTGATTCTATTATATTCACCAGTTTATTCTGTTCCTCACATTTTTAATTCACTTGATTTTTAGATTTATTTGTTGATATATATGTATTTGTTGATCATAATTTTTATCTTTTTTGTTCTTCTTCCTCTTCTTAAATAATACCTTTCAGCATTTCATATAATACTAGTTTGATGGTGATGAACTCCTTTAGCTTTTTCTTATCTGTGAAGCTCTTTATCTGCCCTTCAATTCTGAATAACTTTGCTGGATACAGTAATCTTGGTTGTAGGTTCTTGCTATTCATCCCTTTGAATATTTCTTGCCACTTCTGTCTGGCCTGCAGTTCTCAATAGTTTCTGTTGAGAAATCAGTTGATAGTTGTATGGGTGCTCCCTTATAGGTAACCAACTGCTTTTCTCTTGCTGATTGTAAGATCCTCTTTTTGTTTTTTTCCCCTTGGCATTTTAATTAGATGTGTCTTGGTGTGGTCCTCTTTGGATTCCTCTTGTTTGGGGTTCTGTGGGCTTCCTGTACTTGTAAGTCTCTTTCTTTCACCAGGTGGGGGAAGTTTTCTGACATTATTTCTTCAAATAGGTTTTCAGTGTCTTGCTCTCTTTCTTCTTCTGGCACCCCCATAATTCTGATGTTGGTACGCTTAAAGTTGTCCCAGGGCTCCTTACACTATCTTCAACTTTCTGGATTCTCTTTTCTTTTTGCTTCTCCAGAGGAGTGTCCTTTGGCTCTTTGTATTCCAAACCTTTGACTTAATTCTTGTGTTCCTCTAGTCTGCTGTTGGTTCTTTGTATAATATTTTTTATTTCAGACAGTGTATGTTTAACTTATAGTTGGGTTTCATTAAATTTATCGGCCTTTTCTAGGAAATTCTTGAAAAACCTTATAACCGTGGTTTTGAACTCTATATCCAGTCTTTTGTTCTCCATCTCTTTCGTTTGAGATCTATTTCTTTGTCTCGGCATTTTCGCTGCTTCCCTGAGTTGGTAGGGTGGCTTTGTGTGCTAAGGTGTACTATATGGTTCAGTAAGTCAGCCTCCCAGTTACCTGAGGTGGACACTCTTGGTGCTCCCCTTTGTGGACTGTGTGCACAGCCTTGTTGTAGTTAAGTCTTGATTGTTGTTGGTATCACTGGGAGGAATTGACCTTCAGGCCAATTGGATGTGGGTATCAGCTGTGTCTACCCTGGGATATCTTCTGTATTGGAGTCTATTGTATTCTTACTTCCTGAGATGCGGGGTTAAAACGTGGATCTTTTATCATTCATGCATGTAAGGTGGCAAGTTTTCCCTATGTTTGGGCTCAGTGATGCTCGCATACACTTCAGTTCAAAATATCTTCCAATCCTTTCATTTCTCCTCCGGCGATACATTTTGGAAGCATGTCGCTGAATTCTGAAACGGCCACTTCCGGTTATCTGCTTTGTTCCCATCCGCTCCCTGGGCCAGGCACCCCCTCTGGACGTGCTCCTGTCGGACCCGCACTGGCCCTTGCCTGCGCGGCTGCCTGCGGCCGGCCTCGGCCAGTGGTCTGCGTGGGTGGAATTGCTTTATTCCTGGACCCTGGGCTCTGCCCACATGGACAGCTCAAGGTCATTCACCGTTCTGTTCAGGTCTTTCAAATCCCTACGGTCAGTCCCTGACCCATCTGTCTGACGTGCCTGTTTGTTTAGTTTTTGCTTAGAGACCTGGTCGATTTTCTTTCTGCATTTTGAGGTAACAGAGCGACATGCACACGTGGCTGCGTCTGGCTTCCTGGAAACTTGCCCTTTTATTGCCATGAAGCGCTCTGTCGCTCCCAGTGATTTGACATCCGTGTTCTCTGGCCTGCGCGTCTGTCAGCTTCTCTGCATGAACGGGGAGCCGCGTGTCTCTCTCCGTCATCGACTCCCCAGCCTCCTCTGTGCTGGCGTGTGGGCTGCGCTCCACACACACGTGGCTGCCCGTGTTCCGCCCCCGGCCGCCGTTCCCGTGGGCCGTGGGGCGGGTCCCAGGCGCCTCCGGTGCAGCAGCTACTCAATATTTAGCCTCTCCTCCTCTCCTGCCTTCTGCTGCGCTAACCACGGCTTGTTTTATTGATCCATCTGCTGCTCCGAGCCTCTCTCACACGGATCTCTGTCTCCATTTCTGGGCATTTCATCAGCGTGAACGAGTAGGCGTAAAAACACAGCCCAGATATTACAGCATCGTAAGGGTCATGGAGAGGGAAAGCAAATTCCTTTTCTGATGGTCTGAACAAATGCATGTCCCCACGAGAAGTTCATGAGCACTTTCCCTCTTTAACATATCTAAAATGTTTTTAAGACGATTCCTTGTTGTCGGAAGTATTCCATATGTCCCCCTTCCTCCCCCATCATGAGTACCTTTCTCCTCCAGTCTCACTAGCATCCAATTACAGTTCATTTTTAATCCTTTCCAAGTCAAAAGGCCATGATTGTATCTCCCTTCCTCTTTCTCCCTCCCTCCCTCTCTCCTTCCCTCCCTTCTTTCCCTGAATTTATGGGGTGATACTGGCTAACAAAACTGTACCCCTCAACAAAACATCGTCTGCACACTGCACCATGTGCCCGTTGCCCCAAGTAACGTCTTTCCTCCCCATATCCCCTCTCCCACCTCCCTCCACCCCACTGCACCTTTTTTTTTTTTAAACGTAACGTCATTTACAAGATATGTTTCTATTGATTTCAGAGAGAGGAAGGGAGAGGGATAGAGAGATAGAAACATCAACGAGGAGAGAGAGAACCATCCATCGGCTGCCTCTTGCACAGCCCCCACAGGCCAGAACCCGGGCCTGTGCCCTGACCGGGAATGGAACCCTGACCTCCTGGTTCGCAGGCCGATGCTCAGCCCCTGGGCCACGCCGGGCGGGCTCCGTCTGGTTTTAATTTGCCGTTCTCTCTTTCCTAGAGGGGCTCACAGCGTGCTCAGATAGTTCCTGGCTGTTCATGGTTCTTTCATCAATCACATCTGCAGGCGTTTACGTGCTTTGCTGAGGGAGTGTTAGCGGTTGTCTTACGGCTCCCTGAGAATTCTGTGTATACTGTCCGCGCCGCCATCTTTGTTATTTTGTGAAATCTGCTTCCCGGTGGACTTGGGCCTTCTTATTATGCGAATGTTATTTTTAACGTCTGTGCGAGGTGCTGGCTCCTCCCTCCTCCCCGGGCACCCATCCCCGGCTGTGCAGGGGGGTGGGGGGCGGGGGGCAAGAGGGCAGCGGGCCGAGTGGCCGCCCTCCCCAGGCCCCCCAGCCCCCTCAGGAGACCCAGGGACAGCTCGGTGCTGGCTGTCAGAGGTGCGTGGCAGCCGTTCCTGTGTTGGTCCCACAAATACTGCCAAACACCGGGCGGATGGAGGAGAGGGCGGCGTTTCACAGAAGCAATCGCACCCTGCACCCACCAGGGGGCCTGCAGCCTGCAGAGGTCCCCGGACAGATGCCCTGGCCGGGATCGGTCTTCGGTTCAAAGGTAAGGTGACCAGACGTCCCGCTTTTGGCGGGACTGTCCCGATTGTTAGCAATTTGTCCCGCATCCCGAGGGTTTGTTTTTTTTAAAAAAAACAGTCCCGATTTTATTCTTTCCAAAAATCGGGACTGTTTTTAAAACGCCACGGGATGTGGGACAAATTGTTAAAAATCAGGACTGTCCGGCCAAAAGCAGGACATATGGTCAAAGCAGTTTCTGTTCAGTATTCTCGGCGTGAGACGCCACACGGTGGTTATTGCCGCTGAGTTCACACGGAGCCTCCGCGGTGGGTCCTGAGCACCGGGGTGCCCTCTGCGCGTCCCCGGCACGTCCCCGTTGGGCGCAGGTGTGAGAGAGAGGACGCCGGACACGCGTCCCCGGTGCCCTGGCTGTTTATGGGCAAACAAAGCCGAGTCCCTTCCGCTCGGCTGACAGCTGTGTTTACGGCCCTGGGACGGGACTGGCGCGGGCTTTATGGCCGGAGCAGGGCGTGCCACCAGGAACTCAGGTGTATTCAGGCTCATCACTCCCCATTGCTCCGTGCCCTGGCCGGCCAGCGGGCCCTTCCCCCCGCAGGTCTGGGTCTGCGCTCCCCTGGAGTCTCCTGCCCCAGAGCCGTGGCCGTGGCTCAGCCCGGACGCAGCCTCCGGCGGGAGGAGGATGGAACTTCCTAGTGCAGCGCCCACGGAGGGGGTGGGGGGGCCAGGACCGAGGCTGCAGTTCACACCGTGACCCCGACTCCTGTGACCCTGCTCCAGCTCACTTCCTGTCTGCTGAGCGTCCTACTTGGGGGGGGGGGGGGGCTGGGAGAGCAGGTGGAGGGGCGGGAGTTTTACCAACAGCAGCAGGTGCTAACATAAATGCCGGCGAAAATAAAGCAAGGGGCCTGGCTGGTTCGGTGTCTGCCCTTGGACCGACGGGTCCTGGGTTCGATCCCGGTCAAGGGCACAAACCAGGGATGCAGGCTCGATCCCCCGTAGGAGGAGTGCAGGAGGCAGCTGATCCATGATTCTCTCCCATCATGGTTGTTTCTAACTCTCTCTCCCTCTTCCTTCCTCTCTGAAATCCCTAATAGTAATAAAAAATATATATAGAAGGCATCTGTATGGGAAAGTAAGAGGCATTACTGTATCTGTTTTCAGACAATGTAAATTTGTCCTTTGAAATCCACTAAAAATTATTAGAAATAGTGCCCGAGTTCAGCAAGGTCACAGGTTATAGAACAAATATACAGAAATTAAGTGCATCTAACTACCCTTCCAGTGAACAATTCGAAAGTTTAAAAAAACAGCCGTGGCTGGCCTTGCTCAGTGGTTAGCGCATCAGCCTGTGCCCTGGAGGGTCATTGGTTTGAGTCCAGGTCAAGGGGATGTGCCTGGGTTGCAGGTTTGATCCCCGCCCCCAGTGAGGGGGGTGTGTGTGAGAGGCAACCAGTTCATTTGTCTCTCTCATGGATGTTTCTCTCTCCCTCTTCCCCCTCCCACTCTCTCTAAGTATCAGTGGGAAAATATATCCTCAGGGCGTGACTAATCCTGTGTAATAAAAGGCAAGTATGCAAATGAACCGAACTGCAGAACGACCGGTCGCTGTGACGCACACTGACACCAGGGGGCAGAGGCTCAGCACAGGAGCTGCCCCTGGTGCTCAGTGCGCTCCCTCGGGGGGAGCACCGCTCAGCCAGAAGCCGGGCTCACGGCTGGCGAGCACAGCGGCGGTGGGGGAGCCTCTCCCGCCGCCCCCGCGGCAGCGCCAAGGGTGTCTGACTGCCAGCTTAGGCCCCCTCCCCAAGGACATCTCCTGAGGGCTCACAGACTGCGGGAGGTGCAGGCCGGGCCGGGAGACACCCCCCACACACCCAATGCACGAATTCCATGCACTGGGCCCCTAGTAATAATAATACAGGAATAAAGGAAACACAGAACTTCCATCGGAAAGCTGAAATATTGCTGAAGACCATCACATCAGTGGGACCACAGCCCCTGACCCTGGACCAGATCACAGGGCAGCCCCACCCGGATCCCCAGGTCCGGGAGTCCCCGAGCCCCAGCCAGGGCCCCAGCAGGCTTCGTCCCAGAAGCTGACCTCCGGACCCCAGAATGCACGTGGGCACCCGAGGAGCGCCATCAAACGCGTCCTGAAAAAAGAAGAATTTGCACAACTGCGTTTGGTTTCCTTTCAGAATGAGAGTGCGGCCTCGGCTTAAACTGGCGAACGGTGTCCGGTGGGAAAGGGGTCGGCCTGGTCTGATGTAAGGTGTGGGGTGCTGATCCTCAAACCGCGCGACTCGGTTTCCACAGCAGAGGCCCCGGGGCAGGCGGCTCGGACGGCTCCCCGGTGCGTGTGCATACGTGTGCATGCGTGTGCATACGTGTGCATGCGTGTTCAGGAGGACAGAGCGTGTCAGGGCGGCGTCCCCACCTCACATATTTCCTGCGGGGAGAGGATCGCCGGGGGCTCTGGGGGGAGAGCCAGTGTGAAGGCTCGCTCCGATGACTGGCGTTCGCGGTAATTGGCGTAATGGGATTTAATTTGTTTGTAGATAAGCCTACCTAGAGGGACCATCGCAGACAGAAATCCCAGCTTACGGAACAACAGAAAATTAATGAACGTGGCATCACTAATTAGCGCGTCCGGTGTGCGGGCAGAGCGGCCGCGAGGGCTGAGGGGCTGGTGCCGGTGGGGCGGGGGCGGGGGGGCTGTGCTGGGCTCCGGGCGTGGAGGTGATGGGGGAGGCGATGGGGGGGCGATGGGGGAGGCGAGGGGGGAGGTGATGGGGGAGGCGATGGGGGGGCGATGGGGGAGGCGATGGGGGAGGCGATGGGAGAGGCGATGGGGGGGCGATGGGAGAGGCGATGGGGGGAGGCGATGGGGGAGGCGATGGGGGGGGCGATGGGGGGAGGCGATGGGGGAGGCGATGGGGACAGGCGATGGGGAGGCGATGGGGGAGGCGATGGGGACAGGCGATGGGGGAGGCGATGGGGGAGGCGATGGGGACAGGCGATGGGGGAGGCGATGGGGGAGGCGATGGGGACAGGCGATGGGGGGAGGCGATGGGGGAGGCGATGGGGGGGGCGATGGGGGGAGGCGATGGGGGAGGCGATGGGGGGAGGCGATGGGGGAGGCGATGGGGGAGGGGGATTTTGGGGAACCACAGTCACTCTGCCCGCTGGGACCTGGCGAGGACCCGGGGCCGGAGCGGCCACGTGAGGGAGGCCGGGCGGCAGGGCGGTGGCCTGTCTGCCAGGAGGGACCTGGGTCACCGTGTGGTTTCCCCGAGTCTCCGTGAATGGGGAGCGATGTCGATGCCACCTGCTTCACGTGGAAGGCTGCCTCTCTGGGCCGCCTCCGCCCTCTCTCCTCAGACTCCTGCCTTCCCGTTAGCCTGCCTCCCGCTCCTCCACAGCCGTGCACTCCCCTCCCCACCCCCCCACAGTCACAGAGGCTGTGGCCCTGGTGCCTGCGGTTCCTGGGTTAGCGGACGCCTCTCTCACTGGAGGGTGAGCCAGCAGGGAGGGAGGGAGGGAGGGAGGCAGAGAGGGAGGGAAGGAAAGGAGGAAGAAGGAAGGAAAGGAGAGGAAAGGAAAGAAAAGGGGGAGATGAAGGAGAGGAGGGGGAAGGAGGGAGGAGGAGAAGGAGGGAGAAGAGGGGGGAGGAGGGAGGGAGGGGGAGGAGAAGGAAGGAAGAAAGAAGGGGAAGGGGAAGTAAGGAGGGAAAGAGGAGGGAGGAGGAGGAAGGGGAGGAAAGGGGGAGGGAGGAACGGGAGGAGAGGGAGAAGAGGGGGAGGCGGGGGGGGAGAGGGGGGAGAAGAGGGGGAGGGGGAGAAGAGGGAGGAGGGGGGTGAGGGGGGAGGAGAGGGGGGAGAAGAGGGGGGATGGGGGAGGAGGGGAAGAGGGGGGGGGAGGAGGGAAGGGGGGGGGAGGGAATGGAGGGGTGGGGGAGAGGAGGAGGGAGTAGGATGGGGGGCGAGGAGGGAGGGGGGAGACGAGGGGGGAGGAGGGAATGGAGGCGGGGAGGAAGGGAGGGGAGGGGGAGAGGAGGGGGGAGAGGTAAGGGAGGGGGGAGGAGGAAGAAGAGGGAGGAGGAGGGTGATGAAGGTGGAGGAGGGAGAGGAGGGGGGGGAGGGAGAAGAGGGGGAGGAAGAAGAGGGGGGGGAGGGAGATGAGGGAGGGTGAGGAGGGAGGATGGATTGGAGGGAGGGGCTGGGAGAGGGGGGGGAGGAGGGAGGGAGAGGTGTGGAGGAGGGAGAGGAGGGGGGAGGAGGGAATGGAGAGGAGAGAAGAGAGAGATGTGGGGGAGGATGGGGGAAGGGGGGGGAGGAGTGGGGGGGGGAGGAGGATCGGGGAGGAGGGAGGCAGGGGAGGGAGGAGGGAGGGAGCGTTGGGGGAGGAGGGGGGAGGAGAAGAGGGGGGGGGGGAGGAGTAGAATGGAGGGGGAGGAGGGGGAGGAGAAGATGGAGGGGAGGAGGGAGAGAGGGGGAGGAGGAAGGAGAGGGGGAGGAGGAGGAGAGGGGGGAGGAGGGAAGAAGAGGGGAGGAGGGAGAAGAGGGGGGAGAAGAGGGGGGAGGAGGGAATGGAGCGGGGAGGAGGGAGAGGAGGGGGAAGGCGGGAGAAGGAAGTCCTCCGGCTTCAGATGTCACCGGTTTCCCTTCTCCGGAGCCGCTCCTGACGGCAGGCGATGGGGTGTGGGTCCCTGCTCTTCACCCCCCTTTGCTCTCAGGTTTTGCTTGCCTGCAGGTTGGTCAGCCTGGGAGCAGCGGTCCCAGCACCAGGCACGGGGCCTGCCACGTGGGTGGGGGCCGGGGGAGAGTGGGCGCTATGGCCGCCGTGTCAGCTGACTCCGGGGACGGGGAGGACTGGGGGGGGCTCCCTGAAGCCTCCTGCTCCTGGCTCTGTCCCCCCGCCCCGCCCCCACTCCATCCGGGTGCCGGGCTTCACCTGGCCCGGGTGTTGGGACTTCCTGTAGCAACTGGACCCCGCACCCTGGTTCCAGCACTCGGCCGGGCGCCCGGCAGGGCCTCGGCCGCTGCATACGTGATGCGTTTCAGACGGCTCTCCCTCCGGCTGTGTGGGCACTGAGCAGGTGCCCGCGGGGGGCACGGCTGGCGGGGCCGGTGCGGAATGAAGGAGAGCCGGCTGGCCTGGCTGCGTGGCTGAGCGTGGACGGTGAACCGGGAGGTCACGGCCGGGTTTCTGTCCAGGGCACACGCCAGCCGGTGGGCTCGATCCCCAGCAGGGGGCGTGCTGCCCAGTGACTCTCCTCGTTGATGTTTCCCTCCCTCTCGGGAGCCAACGGCTGTGTTCAGAGCCCGCGGTGCCTGCGGCCGGCCGGCCGGGGCGGGGCCGGCGGCTCTAACCGGCGCAGAGTGAGTCACACGTCAGCACAGAAACAGCAGCTTCCCTCCGTCCGCGGTGCCGAGAGCGGCCGCCAGCCCGTGGCCCGGCCGCACAGGCCCGCACCCAGGCGCAGGGGGCTTACTAAGGTGACCGGACGGCCTGCTTCTGGCGGGACAGGCCCCACGGGGCCCCCTGGGAGCGCCCTGGGCTCTGCCTTCAGCTGTGCCCCAGCCCCCGCGGTCCCGGACGCCCCTGGGCACCACCACACACCAGCTGGAGAGGGAGAGGGGCTGTGTGTGTGTGTGTGAGTGTGTGTGTGTGTGAATGTGTGTGTGTGAGTGTGTGTGTGCTTGTGAATGTGAGTGTTTGTGTGAGTGTATGTATGTGAGTGTGTGTGTGAGTGTGTGTGTGTGAGTGTGTGAGTGTGTGTGTGTGTGTGTGAGTGTGTGTGTGTGTAAATGTGTGTGTGTCTGAGTGTGTGAGTGTGTGTGTGTGAATGTGTGTGTGTCTGAGTGTGTGTGTGTGTAAATGTGTGTGTGTTTGTGAGTGTGTGTAAATGTATGTGTGTGAGTGTGTAAATGTGTGTGTGTGTGTGAGTGTGTGTGTGTGTGTGTCTGTGTGTGTGACTCGCTGTATGTATTCCTGACGGAGGGCAGTGCCGTGACCTGCGCGCCCAGGCTTTTCCCAGAGCCGGCCCCAGCCCCGCGGCTCCCGGAGCCTCCGGCAGCCCCTGCTGTCCCCGCGTTTGCTCCGAAATGTAACCTTCCCCTTGCCCATGGCCGTGTGCCTGGAGAAGGCATGAAGTGCGGTTCCCTGTTCCACTGAGTGACGCCCGGCTGGCGTGGCTCCGTGGGTAGAGCCGTGGCCTGCGACTGAAAGTCCCGGGTTCGATTCTGGTCAGGGCACAAGCCCAGGTTGTGGGCTCTATCTCCAGTGCGGGGCGTGGGGCAGGCAGAAGGTCCATGATTCTCACCACTGATGTTTCTCTCTCTCTCGCTCTCTCTCGCTCTCTCTCTCTCTCTCTCTCTCTGAAATAGAAAAACATATTTAAAAAAAACCTTTTTTTGAGTGACAAAGACTTTTTATTGGTGATAAAATAAGAAGGCTTTTTTTGTGTGTGTGATAAAATACGTGATCTGTGTCTGTCGTGTGTGCACTGCTTGCGACGGTGTGCCGGCTCAGAGGGTGAGGCATGAATAAGGTGACCAGCGGGACAGTCCCGAATTTTACCAACTTGTCCCGCGTCCTGAGGCGTTTTAAAAAAAGTCCGGATCTTTCAAGAAAGTCCGTGTCTTTAAAAAAAAAAAAACCTGGACTTTTTTTAACCACCTTGGGAAGCGGGACAAACTGGTAAAAATCGGGACTGTCCCGCCCAAAGCGGGACGTCTGGTCACTCCAGAAATGAAGCACCCGGCCTGGGGGGCAGCCACGGGGCCGGAGGGGCGCCCCGCGGGGCTGTCCTGGGCCGAGTCCCCCCTCCACCCGCCCGGTCTGCGGAGGCTGGCGCGTGGCTGTGGGTGCGGGATGGCGGCGCAGTAACGCCTCTCTCTCTCTCTCCCCCAGAGTCGCAGTGCACGCTGTGCGGGGAGCCGGAAGGTGAGTGTGCCGGCCTGGGGTGGGGGCAGGGCGTGCGGCTGCGGGTGCGAGGGGCCCCGCCCGGGGTGGCGGACGCACGGCGGCTCTCGGCGTCCTTTCTGTTTGCGGTTTGGAGTTGGTGGGTTTCTCAGATCACGCGTGTCGGTGTGAGACGGAACAGTTTCTTGGCGGTAAATACATCTGCCTCCGGGACAGGCTCAGGCTGCTCCCGCCCCCCTCCCCATGACCGCTGGCCTCACCCTGCCCGCCCGCCTGCCCACAGGTGACCGGGCCCGAGAGGGAGGGAGGCGTGTCCGTGTGTCCTGGGCGGTGCTCTGGCAGGTCCCGGTGAACACAGAACCAGGCCCCCGACGCCCCCGCAGGCCCGGCCCTCGCTGGCCGGCGTGGCCAGAGGGCCCGGAGGCGGGCCTGGACGGGACAGCCGCCCCCCCCGCCGTCTCTGCTGCGGTTCTCCGGAGCCTTTGGGCTCAGACGCACAGGTGGCCCGGCCCCACGTCGGAGGGAGGAGGCAGGGAGGAGGGGGGAGGAGGGGGAGAGCGGGTGGCACGGTCTCAGCTGTGCCTCAGTGTTCGAACAGCGCGAGGCATGAATATTCATGCGGCTCTCAATCATTTAAGCAATTAGCCTAAGTGAGAGCCGGCTGGGCGCAGCGAGTGGAATCGGAAATCAGCCACTTTGTTCGGTTTGCTCAGCAGCTTCTCTCCCTTAACGCGTGGCTGGTCGCGGGGGGGGGGGGGGCGCGCTCAGAGCTGGGGGGGGCGGGCGGGGGAGGGGGGTGTCTCCAAGCGGCCTGGGCACGGGCCTCCACCCCCAGGTCAGGGCGGCTCCCCAGCCTCTCCGGGGGCTCCGGCCGCTCTGTGGACCAGGGGACGGGGACACGGACGTGCATTGAGGGTCAGTTCTGGGGGGAGCGGTGCCGTGGCCGGGGCAGATGGGTAATCAGGGCCTTCAGGGATGACCCTCTGTCAGGCGGGGGGGGGCGGGGGTATGGGGTGCTGGCCGCCCGGAGCCGCCGTGGTGAGTCCCGGTAACGTGCGGCCTGCGCGGCCGTGGACTCAGGTCTCAGCTGTGTGTGAAGCGTGGATCACACTGTCCGTGCTCGGCCCCTGCCCCGTCCAGGCGAGGCTCCTGCTAGTCGGACGCCGTGGGCGGCCTCGTGTCAGGGCCGCAGTCCGCAAACTCATCAGCCCACGGAGCCAAATGTCAGCAGGACAACCATTGACATCTCTTTGGAGAGCCACATTTTTTTTAACTTAAACTCCTTCCAATGCCACTTCTTCCACACAGACTCGCCCAGGCCGTGGTGTTCTGTGGAAGAGCCACACTCCAGGGGCCAGAGAGCCACATGTGGCCCGAGCACCACGGGTTGCCGACCGCAGGGCTGCAGTAAGGCGGGTGTGGCTCCAAAATCAGCCTCTGAAGACCAGTCATGGCCATGGGGACCGGACACCAGCGAATCTGTGCCGTGGGGCGTGGGGGCCCGGACGTCTGCTCTGTGGTGTGAGTGACAGGACGACGAGGACTCCCCGTGGTGTGAGTGACTCTCCGTGGTGTGAGTGTCGTGTGACGTGGACTCCCCATGGTGTGAGTGACAGAGTGACGTGGACTCTCCGTGGTGTGAGTGACAGTGACGTGGACTCTCCGTGGTGTGAGTGACGTGTGACGTGGACTCTCCGTGGTGTGAGTGACATGTGACGTGGACTCTCCGTGGTGTGAGTGACAGTGACGTGGACTCTCCGTGGTGTGAGTGACATGGACTCTCTGTGGTGTGAGTGACAGTGACGTGGACTCTCCATGGTGTGAGTGACGGAGTGACGTGGACTCTCCGTGGTGTGAGTGACGTGTGACGTGGACTCCCTGTGGTGTGAGTGACGTGTGAATGGACTCTCCATGGTGTGAGTGACGGAGTGACGTGGACTCCCCGTGGTGTGAGTGACGTGTGACGTGGACTCCCTGTGGTGTGAGTGACAGTGACGTGGACTCCCCGTGGTGTGAGTGACGGAGTGACGTGGACTCCCCGTGGTGTGAGTGACAGTGTGACGTGGACTCTCCGTAGTGTGACATGGACTCTCCGTGGTGTGAGTGACGTGTGACGTGGACTCCCCGTGGTGTGAGTGACGTGTGACGTGGACTCCCCGTGGTGTGACAGTGATGGGGACTCCCCGTGGTGTGAGTGACAGTGACGGGGACTCCCCGTGGTGTGAGTGACGTGTGACGTGGACTCTCCGTGGTGTGAGTGACATGTGACATGGACTCCCCGTGGTGTGAGTGACAGTGACGGGGACTCCCCGTGGTGTGAGTGACAGTGATGTGGACTCCCCGTGGTGTGAGTGACGTGTGACGTGGACTCTCCGTGGTGTGAGTGACAGTGACAGGGAGTCCCCGTGGTGTGAGTGACAGTGACGGGGACTCCCCGTGGTGTGAGTGACGTGTGACGTGGACTCTCCGTGGTGTGAGTGACAGTGACGGGGACTCCCCGTGGTGTGAGTGACAGTGACGGGGACTCCCCGTGGTGTGGGATTCTGAGATCACTGCCGGGTTTGTGAAGCACAAGGCCGTGAGCACCGGTGAGGGAGGATCAGCGAGGCCCTAACCTGAGGCGGACACGGGCTGTGGGACGGGAGGGCGGGCTCAGGCTGGGCGCCCGGCTTAGGTTTGGAACGGCTGTGAGCGGGGCTGGGACCCGCTGACCCTCCGCCTTCCCGCCTGGAGCCACCCGGGCTCACCCACGGGGGCGGCGTGAGACCCGCCCCCTCCACTCACACTCCCTGACGGGACGGCCACCGCCTCCCGCACCACCCGCCGCCGGGAGCGCTGGGCGTCCGGCAGGAACGAGACCACGCCGGGGCAGGGTGTGCGCGGAGGGCGCGGGGCAGGGAGGCGGTCACCGTGGTGACAGGAGGGGCGCGGGCAGGGAGGGAGGGCGGTCACCGTGGTGACGGGAGGGCGCGGGGCAGGGAGGCGGTCACCGTGGTGACGGGAGGGCGTGGGGCAGGGAGGCGGTCACCGTGGTGACGGGAGGGCGCGGGGCAGGGAGGCGGTCACCGTGGTGACGGGAGGGTGCGGGGCAGGGAGGCGGTCACCGTGGTGACGGGAGGGCGCGGGGCAGGGAGGCAGTCACTGTGGTGACAGGAGGGCGCGGGGCAGGGAGGCGGTCACCGTGGTGACGGGAGGGCGCTGGGCAGGGTGTGCGCGGAGGGCGCGGGGCAGGGAGGCGGTCACCGTGGTGACAGGAGGGCGCGGGGCAGGGAGGCGGTCACCGTGGTGGGCAGGGGCATGGGCAGGGAGGCGGTCACCGTGGTGTGGCGCGGAGGGCGCGGGCAGGGAGGCGGTCACCGTGGTGACGGGATGGGCGCGGGCAGGGAGGGCGGTCACTGTGGTGACAGGAGGGCGCGGGGCAGGGAGGGCGGTCACCGTGGTGACGGGAGGGTGCGGGGCAGGGAGGCGGTCACCGTGGTGGGCGGGAGGGCGTGGGGCAGGGAGGCGGTCACCGTGGTGATGGGAGGGCGCGGGGCAGGGAGGCGGTCACCGTGGTGGGCGGGAGGGCGTGGGGCAGGGAGGCGGTCACCGTGGTGACAGGAGGGCGCAGGGCAGGGAGGCGGTCACCGTGGTGGGCGGGAGGGCGCGGGGCAGGGAGGCGGTCACCGTGGTGGGCGGGAGGGCGTGGGGCAGGGAGGCGGTCACCGTGGTGACAGGGGGCATGGGGCAGGGAGGCGGTCACTGTGGGGGGCGGGAGGGGCGCGGGGGCAGGGAGGCGGTCACCGTGGTGGCGGGAGGGCGCGGGGCAGGGAGGCGGTCACCGTGGTGGCAGGGGGCATGGGGCAGGGAGGCGGTCACCGTGGTGACAGGAGGGCGTGGGGCAGGGAGGCGGTCACTGTGGTGACAGGAGGGCGTGGGGCAGGGAGGCGGTCACCGTGGTGATGGGAGGGCGCGGGGCAGGGAGGGCGGTCACCGTGGTGACAGGAGGGCGTGGGCAGGGAGGCGGTCACCGTGGTGGCGGGAGGGCGTGGGGCACGGCCCTGGTAGCTCTTCAGTGGGACGTGGGGCCCGTGGGGCCCGGGCCAGGGGCTCGGGTGGCGTTCCGGGCCACCTGTGGGCAGACGGCCCTGCCTACAGAGACCGCACACGGGACTCCCGAAGGCACCCGCAGGGCGTCTTCCCCAACGGCACTCAGAGCCGTGTGCGTTCCTGGCGGCCGCCGCCGGGGCCCTGGGTCTGGAGCCGGCAGGACGCGGTGGCTCTCGGGGGCGGCTGGGCCCTGGGTGGGAGCGCCTCCCGCCTCCCGGAGCTGGGGTGGGGGGGGGGGGGACACGGTGCCGGCGGAGGGCGCCCCACGTGGAACGTCCTTACCGTGGCTGGCACGTGGCACCGTTCGCCTAAAATACACGGCCTCGTGGGCTCTGAACGGGCCTGCGTCCCACAAACCGGCCGTGCTGACTCGGCGCCGGGGCCTCTGCCAAATGCTCGGCCTGCGCCTGAGCCGAGGGCCGGGCCGTCCCCGTGAGCCGCCTGCCGCCGGGCCCTGCGCCGTGACCTTGGCCGGCTCCGTCCTGTCCTCAGGCCGCGCACCGCTGGGCTCAGTGCGTGTCCGGGGACGCGCCCGGCGGCTCCCGCTTCCTCCGGGGCTGTGACCGGCAGCCGCACCGCCCTCAGCCGGGCAGGGGGCGCCACGGCGGGCCACGGGGGCTGCGTGTCGGCTACGGGTTCCTGTGCTTCTCGGGAGAAGCGGTGCCTGGAGTCCATGGTGCGGGGCGGGGCCTCGGGGCTCAGCCGGCCACGGGCTGTCTCCATCCGTTTCCTCCGTGTATCAGCGAAAAGCCTGATGCTGGGGTGTGACGTGCTGAGTGCGAGGTGTTTAAGGTAAAATGAAATAAAGTAAAATAAGTAAAGTAAAATAAATAAAGTAAAATAAAATACATGAAATAAGATGATAAATCAAAATAAAATTAATGAAACGAAATAATAAAATAGAACAATAAAATAGAACAATAAAATAAAATAAGATTAATAAAATAAATAATAAAATAAAATAAAACCGTGACTTCCTGCGGTACAAGGCTGCCTGGCCTCCGCGGCTGTGCGGGCGGGCGGGCGGTCAGCCGGCGGGCGGTCAGCCGGGCGGGCGGTCAGCCGGCGGGCGGTCAGCCGGCGGGCGGTCAGCCGGCGGGCGGTCAGCCGGGCGGGCGGTCAGCCGGCCGGCGGTCAGCCGGGCGGGCGGTCAGCGGACGCTCCTCTGGCTGCCGTTTCCGTTCTCCGCTGGGCATTTAACTCGGACGGGACGGGGACGGGGACGGGGAGTGCTGATGAGGCCTCAGCGGACTCTGACTTCCGTTCAGTGAGAATCCCCTGTGCCGCGGGCGAGCACCTTCCGAACGCCGTGCGTGGCCTCGAGGCTGGTCCTGGGCGTCTGCGGGGCGGGATGAGCAGCCGTCAGGAAACCCGGCCCCCTGTGTGCGCGATGTCGTCTGTAACAGCCGGTGACTGGCACCCTCCCGGGCACGGGCTGCGCTGAGCATCTCCCGAGGGCGAGGGCCCGGCAGCGAGGGCGAGGGCGAGGGCGAGGGCGAGGGCGAGGGCGAGGCGAGGGCGAGGGCGAGGGCGAGGGCGCGGGCGAGGGCGAGGGCGAGGGCGAGGGCGAGGGCAAGGGCTGGCAGCGAGGGCGAGGGTGAGGGCGAGGGTGAGGGCGAGGGCGAGGGCAAGGGCGAGGGCGAGGGCGAGGGCGAGGGCGTGTCCGGCTCGCCCCCTGGCCTGGCAGGGCTCCGGGAGATGCCGAAAGAAGCGATGGTCCCCCAAACAGACTCTGCCTTCTCGTGTTTCTCCCTGCGTCCTCACACACTCTTTGTTCTCCACAGCATTGGACTGTTGGGTCACGGGAAGACGTGTTTAAAAACCACTGCTGCTGAAACCGGTGTGGCTCAGTGGACAGAGCGTCTGCCTGCGGACTGAAGGGTCTCGGGTTCGATTCCGGTCAAGGGCATGGGCCTTGGTTGCAGGCACATCCCCAGTGGGGGGTGTGCAGGAGGCAGCTGATGGATATTTCTCTTGCACTGATGTTTCTAACTATCCATCCCTCCCCCTTCCTCTCGGTAAAAAGTCTAAAATAAAATAAAATAAAATAATAAAATAAAAATAAAATAAATAAAAACCACTGCTGTCGGTCCTCCCAGCAGCAGGAACGCACCAGGCCCCCCCGCCCCCCGTGTTCCCCCAGTGTCCCCTCCTCCCCCCATGTGTCTCCTCCCCTCCTCCCCCGTGTGCCCCCTCCTCCCCCGTGTGTCCCCCCCTCCCCCCTCCTCCCCCGTGTGTCCCCCCTCCTCCCCTCCTCCCCTCCCCCCTCTCCCCCTCCTCCCCCGTGTGGCCCCCTCCTCCCCGTGCCCTGCCACCCTCCGTCCCCGTCGTTCTTCCCGTTGCCCTCCCCCTCGTGCCCCCGGTTGCCCCCCTCCCCCCTCCTCCCCCGTGTTGCCCCCTCATCCCAGTGTGCCCTGCCCGCCTCTCCCCGTGTGCCCACCCTCCCACTTCCTCCCCGTGTGGTCCCCCCTCCCCCCTCCTCCACCGGTGTGTCCCCCCTCCGTCCCCTCCTCCTGCCCTCCACTCCCCCCTCCTCCCGCCGACCCTATGCCCCCCCTCCCCCTCCTCCCTCCTCCCCTCCTCCCCCGTGTGCCCCCCTCCTCCCCCGTGTGCCCCCGCACGTGCCCCTGCAGCAGCCGGGTGCGGTGAGAGCGGAGGGAGCGGACCGGATCGCTCTGCAGTCGCTGCCTCGGTGCTGCTGACCGTGCAGAGCTGCTGTGCACACAGGAGCAGCGGTCGCTGCGCACAGGGCAGATGCAGTGTTCACGGCGAAGGAACGAGTCTATGAAGAGCTGAGGTGTCCTCCCCCACCAGCAGCGATCCAAACATGTGCCGGCGCCCCGAGGTGCGGCCCGCGCCCTCCCTCCCCTCGCAGGTCCGGCTTCTCTCAGCAGAGCACCGGGCCGGCGTGGCTCCGGGGCTGAGCGTCGCCCGAGGGCCCAGGAGGTCAGGGTTCGATTCCCGGTCAGGGCCCAGGCCCGGGCGGGGGGCCCCAGCCCCCGAGGGGGTGTGTGGGAGGCAGCCGGTCCGCGGTTCTCTCTCATCGTGGGCGCTTCTCTCTCTTTTTCTCCCTTTTCCTCTGGAATCAATAAACAAGCAGGGAAGGGGGAGTGAGTGGCTCCAGGGCCTGTCCACCCACAGACACAGCACCGGCAGAGCCGCAGACACGGGGGCCTGGGAGCAGGCAGACGCGCACGGCGCTGCCGACACTGAGCGGAGAGAAGGGCAATTAGGAGGCGAGGACACGGCGGGAGCCTTCCCCGCCGGCCGCCGGCCCCCACCCCCTGCCCCCCCCTCGGCCCTGCTCTGAGACAGCAGAGAGCACGCTTCCCTCAGCAAAGCTGCTGCCGTCCCCCGCACCCCGCACCCCCGCGGGTGGTTCCTGGTCACGGCGCTTCCAGCAGCTCCCGCCCGCGCCCCGCAGATGGCTTCGGACAGCGGCCCGGGGCTCCGCACGCCTGTCACCAGTGTCATCGTCTGCTTTCCACCCTGGCTCTGAACCACGGCACGGGTTTCCTGGCCGTTTCGTTCGGTTAAACTGGAGCTGGGGGCTGTTCGCTCCGCCTCCCTGTGGGCTGCCGGGCGAGGGAAGGCCTGCTGGCCCAGACGGGGCCCGCCCGCCGCGAGGGGAGCAGCCGGGAGGGGGCTGTCCGCAGGCGGCAGCCTTCGTGTGAACCCCCGGGACCCGGTGCAGGGAGAGGCGCTTCCCCTCAAAGCCCACGCGTACGGCTCGGCAGACACGCCCCCTGCCCAGGCAGGTCTCCGGCCGCTGCCCACGGCGCCATTTCCCTTCCGCCGGCTGGCACGTGTTCGCCTCCATCAGAGGCTCCTCGGGGCCCCGGGGCCCCCTCCCCGCTACCATGTTCCCGAGCTGACGGAGGGGCCGTTACACAGTAGCTCACGGGGAACCACAGCGGAGGGAGGGGTGCGGAGGGGGAGGGCAGCACCGGGCTCAGCTCAGCTCAGCTCAGCCCGGCGAGGTCCCGTGTAACCTGTCTGTTATCTCAGGCTCCGATTTCACCCTCGGGATGTTTCTGCCCCCCGCCCGCCCCCAAGGTTAAGGCGACCAGACGTCCCGCTTTTGGCGGGACAGTCCTGACTTCCAACCATTGGTCCTGGGACTGCTTTAAAACGCCGCGGGAGCGGGACGCCTGGTCGCCTTACCCAAGGCCGATCGCTGGGCCGGCAGTGCCCTCCGCCCGCCGGTGTGCGTGACGGGAGCAGCTCCTGGCTCTGAGCGGCTCTTCCTGTGAAATCCCCGTCGGGCTGACCTCACAGAGCAGCCCTCCCTTCCCGAGGCTGGGGGGGAGGCGTGCGTGTGCAGACTCCGTCTTCCTGTTCCCCCATCAGTCCTCTCGGCCGCAGACACCATCGGGCTCAGGGGCCTGGCTTAGGAGGAGGTCAGGCTGAGCGCTGATGTGCCTTCCCTGCGAGAAGGGATCGATCGGGGACCTCCTCCGCGGTTTCCTGGGGATTCAGGCTGTGTCCCTGAAGGCTCGGTCACACAGGAGGCTCCGTCCTGGCTGCAGCAGAGAGGGCGCCGAGGGCTGGAGGGCCGCCAGGCTGTGCTGGGCGGAGGGCGGCCTCTGTGAGCTCTGGCTCTGCAGGACCTGGGGGCTCTGCCGGGGGCCTGAGGGCTCTGCCGGGGCCTGGGGGGCTCTGCGGGATCCGGGGGGCTCTGTGGGATCCGGGGGGGCTCTGCGGGATCCGGGGGGCTCTGCCGGGATCCGGGGGGCTCTGCGGGATCCGGGGGGCTCTGTGGGGTCCGGGGGGCTCTGCGGGGTCCGGGGTGCTCTGCCGGGGCCTGGGGGCTCTGCGGGATCCGGGGGGCTCTGCGGGATCCGGGGGCTTCTGCCGGGATCCGGGGGGCTCTGCGGGATCCGGGGGGCTCTGCGGGGGTCCGGGGGCTCTCTGCGGGATCCGGGGGGCTCTGTGGGGTCCGGGGGGCTCTGCCGGGATCCGGGGGGCTCTGCGGGATCCGGGGGGCTCTGCGGGATCCGGGGGGCTCTGCTGGGATCCGGGGGGCTCTGCGGGATCCGGGGGGCTCTGTGGGGTCCGGGGGCTCTGCGGGGTCCGGGGTGCTCTTGCCGGGGCCTGGGGGCTCTGCGGGATCCGGGGGGCCTCTGCGGGATCCGGGGGCTCTGCCGGGATCCGGGGGGCTCTGCGGATCCGGGGGCTCTGCGGGGTCCGGGGGGGCTCTGCGGGATCCGGGGGGCTCCTGCGGGGTCGGGGTGCTCTGCCGGGGCCTGGGGCTCTGCGGGATCTGGGGGGCTCTGCCGGGATCCGGGGGGCTCTGCGGGATCCGGGGGGCTCTGCCGGGATCCGGGGGGCTCTGCGGGATCCGGGGGGCTCTGCGGGGTCCGGGGGGCTCTGCGGGATCCGGGGGGCTCTGCGGGATCCGGGGGGCTCTGCCGGGATCCGGGGGGCTCTGCCGGGATCCGGGGGGCTCTGCGGGATCCGGGGGGCTCTGCGGGGTCCGGGGGGCTCTGCGGGGTCCGGGGGGCTCTGCGGGGTCCGGGGGGCTCTGCGGGGTCCGGGGTGCTCTGCCGGGGCCTGGGGGCTCTGCGGGATCCGGGGGGCTCTGCGGGATCCGGGGGGCTCTGCCGGGATCCGGGGGGCTCTGTGGGATCCGGGGGGCTCTGCCGGGATCCGGGGGGCTCTGTGGGGTCTGGGGGCTCTGCCGGGGCCTGGGGACCTCATGGCCTTGGCCTCGCTTCCTGCCTGTCTGTCGGGTGCTGTGCTGTGGCTGCCCTGAGCTGCAGAGGGCTGTGCTCCCCTGCAGGAGCCAGGACCCCATTCCTGCCTCATCTGTGCTGGTGAATGGGGCCCCGGAAGTGGAGGCCCACCCACTCGGACTTGAAGCCGGCAGACACTGGGCAGGTGTGGCTAGCGGGGGGAAGAGGGGGGAGAAATCACATCTGATCTAGGTACCCGGGAAGTGCCTTCTCCCCCTCACGATAGCTGTCCCTGTCCACGTCTGTCTGCAGCTGCCACGTGCCACCCGCTGTCGGTGTATCTATCTACCCCCATCGCCCCAGCCCGGCTCCGCACAGGACCGGGGGGGCAGCAGAGCGGTGCAGAGCCGCAGACTGTCCGTTCAGTGCCGGCAGTGGCAGCGGCGAGGGGCCAAGCGCCAGCTCCGTGGGCTTACATTCCGTGGGCAGAGAGGGTTAGCCAGTGAGCGTGCGGCCACCAGCAGCAACGGCAGAGAAGATCTGCAAACCGCCAGCCATGTGGCTCTGTGGCTGAGTGTCCACCTGTGAGCCAGGAGGTCAGGGTTCGATTCCCGGTCAGGGCACAGGCCGAGTTGTGGGTTCCATCCCCAGTGTGGGGTGTTCAGGAGGCAGCCGGTCCGTGGTTCTCTCTCATCGTGGCTGTTTCTCTCTCCATCCCTCTCCCTTCTTTCTCTCTGACATCCATGTAAATGTCCCCGTGTTTATATATCTCTGTGTTTAAATCTCCCTAAGCTGAGCTCCCGGAGGACGGGAAGCCAGCCCTTTGGTCCTCTCCCTGTCGGCCCCGTGGTCGCCGCACTCGGGGCAGGCGCCCGGGAATGCTGTCCACGGGGCGGAAAGGCCACGTGACGTGGCAGCTGCCTCTGGTGCCTCGTGAGCAGGGTTTATGGCCGTGCTCCTGCCGCAGCACCGCGCGGCCCGGTTCTCTCAGCCGTCACGCCTCACACCCCCCGGGCGGTGGCTGGGACGCGACCTTGACTCACAGTTTCCACTGCAGATGCCGAGGACACGCCCCTTTCTCCACCGCCTGCGGACGGAGGCAGGAGGCATCTCTGCGCCTGAGCCTGTGCGTCCCCGCGTCTCCTCGCTCCCACCCCAGGGCGGCCTGGCCGCCGGCCGAGAGCGGGGTGTGCGCGGGAGGGGCGAGGACGGGGGTTCTTCTGTTTCCGCCAGCACTGCGTGAGGGCCGTGGTCGGCAAACTCATCAGTCCACAGAGCCAAATACCGACAGCACAACAACGGACATGTCTTTGGAGAGCCACGTTTTTTAAACCGAAACTTCTTCTAACGCCACTTCTTCAGCACAGACTCGCCCAGGCGGCGGTGCTTGTGTTTCCTTACGTGTGATGGGAACGGAAGTGGTGCTGGGTTCGAGGAGAGGAAGGCACGGCTAGCAGGCACCCCGGGCCTGGCAGGGAGAACGGAGCCGTGGCTGGTGTCATGTGCGTGAACCTGGACTGGGCAGCGTCCGACAGAACACCCCGGGGTCTGAGAGGAAGAGGGACTGCGAGGGGCCCGTCAGCGGTCACCTCTGTCCGGCTGGGCGGCCACCTTGCTGTGCGGGCGTGCGGGGCCGGGCGGGCGTGGACACAGCCGTCAGCCCCACGCCGGGGCCCACGGGGCCCGCGGGGAATACAGACAATCCCGGGAGCTCACACGCCCCACGCCGCACGGCCTCGGCTGCGATCATTACACAAAACAGCTCTCTCATTAGCCGCTCCTCTCTGATTCCCGTCTCCATGGAAACGGGGCATTCGGATGCATTAAGATATTTTTGTCTTTGGAGCTTTTGCGTGACTTGGGAAGTGGACACGTGTGTAGACAGAAAGTGAGGCCCGGGAGCCGGCCGTGGCCGTGGCCGTGGCCGTGGGGGAGAGGAGCCTGCCGCTAGAGCAGGTCCCCCACGCCCGCACTCCGAGGCCGCTGTGGCCGGTGGCTCCCCAAGTGGACACTGAGGATGGCAAAGCTACGGGGACGTCATAAAAACAGACGCCCAACACTTCCTGGGCTGGGAGAGGGGGTGGCAAGGGGAGTGTGTGTGTGAGTGTGTGTGTGTGTGCAAGTATGAGAGTGTGTAACTGTGTGTGGCTATATGTATGTTTGTGTGTGTGTGTGTGATTGGGTGTTTGTGTGTGGGTGTGTGTTTATGTGTGACTAGGCGTGTTAGTGTATTTGTGAGTGAATGTGTGTGTGGCTGTGTGTGTGTGTATGGCTGTGTGTGTGTGTGTATGGCTGTGTGTGTGTGTGTGGCTGTGTGTGTGGCTGTGTGTGTGTGGCTGTGTGTGTGTGTGTGGCTGTGTGTGTGTGTGTGTGTGTGGCTGTGTGTCTGTGTGTATGGCTGTGTGTGTGTGGCTGTGTGTGTGGCTGTGTGTGTGTGTGTGTGGCTGTGTGTGTGGCTGTGTGTGGCTGTGTGTGTGTGTGTGTGTGTGTGTGTGGCTGTGTGTGTGGCTGTGGGCCACTGCGTCTCGGGGGCCTGGGGGCCAGCAGGCACTCAGCGCCAGTGTCAGACCACGTCCACCTCGCCGAGGGTGCTGCGCGCCCATGGCTTTGAGCCGCCCCCCAGCGGTGGGAGTGACATTGCTCGTGAGCGCTGTGCGGCTGGAGGGCGGCCTCTGGGGGACGGTCCCGGGTCCCACAGGAGACGGAGCGCCCCGCGCCCCGGAGAAGCCGGAGGAAGCGGCCCTCTGGCCGGGGCGGAGCACAGCTGCGGGCACCCGGAGGGAGCGGCCGAGCCAGTAACTGAGCCCCCCGCCTCGTTAGCCAGGCCCGGAGCCTGCGCTCCGTAGGAAGTGAACTTGGAACACGTGGGAGAGTCTGGAGCAGTTTCTCACCCTTTCGAATGCCGAGACCCTCAGGCTGGGAGCCGCTGCTGTGGAGCCTGAGACCGCTGGAAAACACAGATATTTACATTAAGATTCAGCCCTCACCGGTGTGGCTCAGGGGAGAGAGCGTCGGCCTGCGGACTGAAGGGTCCCGGGTTCGATTCCGGTCAAGGGCATGGACCTTGGTTGCGGGCACATCCCCAGTGGGGGGTGTGCAGGAGGCAGCTGGTCAGTGTTTCTCTTTCATCGATGTTTCTAACTCTATTCCTCTCCCTCCCTCTGTAAAAAATCAATTATATATATATATATATATGTGTGTGTGTGTATGTATGTGTTTTTTAAATTCATAACAGGAGAACATGACAGCTATGGAGTAGCCACAGAAATAACGTTACGGTTGGGGTCACACCACACGAGGGGCTGTGTTAGAGGGTCGAGGCATCAGGAAGGCGGAGAACCGCTGCTCTAGAGCAGGGGTGTCGAACTCAATCAGGGAAGGGGCCAAAATCTAAAATCCAGCCTAAGTCGCGGGCCGAATGGTTTACTGAACAGTCATAAACTGTCATTGTGATGGAAACGCAGCGGAGTGCAGTGATGACAGCGCGGTGCGGGCCACATTGCAAGGCCTGGCGGGACGGATTTGGCCCGCGGGCCTTGTGCTTGACACATGTGCTCCAGAGGCCGGGCCCACTGGGCGTGAGGCTCAGAGGCCGGCGCGCGGGGCGTCCCTGTGTGTGGCCCGAGGTGCTGCCTGTGCCGCCGGCGCCCCCACGCCGCCCGCCCCGCGGCACCAGTGGCGCCGTGAGCCCCGGGCCGGCCCTCCCTGCCCGGGAGCCGTGTGCGGCCACAGCCCCGTGGGGGCAGGTCCTCACCTTCCCCGCCGCCTCCATCCTCCTCACGGAAACGGAGGCAGAGACGAGGTTGTTGCCCAGACAGGAGGCGACACCCGGGCAAACGGGGCCGGGGGGGGGGGCCCGCTTTGTAGCAGTTGCAGTTCCGTGTAGATCTCCTTTGGAGAAAAGGGTGGTGCCACGGAGAACAGGCGTGGAAAGAGGGCTCCTTCGCCGCTGTGGGCCCTCGCCCTCTCTGAGGGGAAACCCCGTTAACCACGCTGATACGGACGCCTGCGAGCCGGAAGGCTGCGGTCCCGCAGGCCGGAGAGCCGGCCCTGCTTTTCCTGCTGTTTGTGAGCTGGCGACTTTGTACCTTCACCCGGAGCTCCTGGCGACTTTGTACCTTCACCCGGAGCTCCTGGCGACTTTGTACCTTCACCCGGAGCTCCTGGCGACTTTGTACCTTCACCCGGAGCTCCTGGCGACACTGTACCTTCACCCGGAGCTCCTGGCGACACTGTACCTTCACCCGGAGCTCCTGGCGACACTGTATCTTCACCCGAGAAGCCACACCTCGGAGCAGCTCCTGCTCCTGTGTGAACGCTGTGCCTGCTTCTGGGAGCCGGCTTCTCCTCGCGGCTGCCCGTCGGCACGTCACCGAGACGGGTGCTCGGCGCTTGGGCGCCAGAGGGTTTAAAGCCCCAAAGCTGGACGGTGTGCGTCTCCTCTCGGCTTCGCTGAGCCTCGCAGGAGCGTCCGGGGGCAGGTCTCCGGGGAAGGGGGGTCCCGCGTGGCGGACGCCTCCACACGGATGTGGAGAGGAGGGAGCCCGCCCTCAGAGTCCGCGGCGGGCCCTCGGCGGCCTCGGGGACGTCACCTGCCCCCGGGGTCTCCCCGCCGCCTGCTTCCTGCCCCGGGCGGGCCCCTCCTGCCGGGGCCGCGGAGGGTGGGGGCCGGGTGAGGCGTGGAGGGTGGACGTGG
>NW_023425530.1:655000-690543 GCF_014108245.1 Pipistrellus kuhlii
AAAGTAAGACTGAGTACATTCACCTTGTGCAGCTGCCCCCACCGTACATCCTCAGAACTTCCTCATTTCCCCAAACTGAAATTCTTTCCCCACTAAACACTGCCTCCCTGCCCCCTCTCCCAGCCCCTGCCTCCCATCACCTACTTCCCTGGATCTGTGCATCTGACTCCTCTATGGACCTCCTGGGAGTGGAATCACATAGTATCTGTCCTTGGTGTCTGGGTATGTCACTGAGCCCAGTGTCCGCCCTGTTCACCCCCCTGGTAGCAGATGTCAGAATGTCCTTCCTTTTTAAGGCTGAGTAATATTCTACTGTCTGGATGGACCCTTTGTGTGTATCCATTCTTCTGCCGATGGACACTTGGGTTGCTTCCAGCTTCTGTCTGTTGTGAAAAATGCTGCTGTGAATATCGGTGTGCAAATACCTGTTTGAGTCCCTGCTTTCAATTCTTTGGGGTTTGTACATAGGAATGGAATAGTTGGGTCATAAGGAAATTCTGTGTCTCACTTAAGTTGTTGCTTTTTTTAATTTATGTATTTGGTTTTGAGAGAGAGAGAGATTTGTTGTTTTACTTATTCATGCATCGTTGGTCGGTTCTTGTATATGCCCTGACTGGGGATTGAACCCATAACCTTGGCATATCGGGATGAGGCTCTGACCAGCTGAGCTACCCGGCTAGGGCTCAGTGTTTTAAGTTTTTTAGCAACCTCCGAGCTGTTCTCCCCCGTGGTTGCACCATTTTACATCCCCATCCATTGTACACGAGGGTTCCACTTTCTCCACATCCTCCTCGCCAGGCACGTAAAGCTATAGCATAAATCAAGTCACATCACTCCTCACGGTGCTTGAGAATAGCACCCCTCACTGCAGCCTCATGGCCCTGAGGGGCCCAGCCTCTCTCCTCCGTGACCCCCTTTGCTCACCACGTTCTCCAAGCAGCCCGTGTTCATTCCTGCCCCAGGACGTTTGCACTTGCTGCACCACCTGCCCCAGCTCTGCGCACGGCTGGCTTCCGTCCGTCCCTAAGTCCCCGGCACTGATGTCACCTCCTCAGACAGGCTCTGCCCGACTCCTGTTTGGAAAGTCACCCCCAGAGCCACTCTCTGTCCCCTCACCCAATTTCATCGCCTCTGTGGAACGTAGGAACATGTGAAATCATCTCAGCCTCCTTCTGTTGGTTCTTTTCCTGTCTGTCTCTCCTCCCTTGGCTCTCTGCCATCTTCCCGACGCCTGGCAAGCAGGCGCTGGTCAGTGAACATCTGTGACATCAGTGCCGGTGGCGCCTTGATCTCCCCGTTGGGAGCGGCGGAGTGTTAGCCACCGGGTGAGAGGGGTGGTCAGGCGCCGGGGGTGGTGTATCCGGCAGGCGGGCAGCGCCTTCGTCATGGGCTGGGGCGGACGGCGTTTGGGCTCGTGGCCACGGACAGGAAAGAACAGTGAGTCCCCTCCCGCTGGCGGGATCCAGGTTGCATTTCTATTGTGGCCGTGCCCGTGTGTTTGTTTGAGCCGAAGGCTCGGGGGCGGTGACATTCCAGCTGCGCGGGAACACCCCACGCGCCTGCGCCCCAGCCAGACGCGGATGTCACTTGAATTACAGCCAGACTCTCACACGCATGCACGCATGCATGTGCTTAGCTGCCTCCATGCCTGGTGCTGGAGGGCCTTGTGCGTGTGTCTGAGGGCATCTGTGAGGAAGGTTCCAGAATGAGGGGAGAGTGTGAGCCCGGTGGATACGGAGGAAACAGTGTTCCACGCAGAGGGAACAGCCGTGCGAAGTGTGCGGGGTGTGGAGGAACAGCGAGGAGGCGGCCTGTGGGCCTGGAGCCCCGGAACAAGGGGCAGAGGGAGGAGGCGAGGCAGGGAGGGGCCGAGGCAGAGGGTGCCGGGCCTCGTGGGCCGCAGGGAGGACTTGGACTCTCACGGAGGGAGGTGGGAGCCTGGAGGGCTGGGAGAGAGGAGGGACAGACCTCACTTAACCTATGAGTTTGGCAGAATGCCCTCCCCCAGACAGTTTTTACCCCTGGCCTGTGACTGGCCCTCTCCTCCTGCAGCTCTGCAGTTCTCAAACCCACAGAGTCAGGGAGCACTTGAGAATGCCCACTTGACAGATGGGGAAAACCGAGGCTCAGCGGGGAGAGAGACACGAGTGGTCCAAGTTCCCATGCCAGGCGGTGCCAGAGCTGGGGCCCAGACCCAGGATTGGGGGTGCAGCCGGAGCTTCCAGAAGATGCCCCAAGTTTCGATGAGTTTGTGACCGGCTGCCTCTTCCTGAGACCCCATTGCAGCTGAAACCGGTTTGGCT
Source organism: Pipistrellus kuhlii (assembly GCF_014108245.1). NCBI lineage: Eukaryota > Metazoa > Chordata > Mammalia > Chiroptera > Vespertilionidae > Pipistrellus > Pipistrellus kuhlii. The sequence goes on from NW_023425530.1 coordinate 657,304, forward strand.
CAGTGGATAGAGCACCTGTCTGCGGACTGAAAGGTCCCAGGTTTGATTCTGGTCAAGGGCATGTACCTTGGTTGTGGCTCATCCCTAGTAGGGGATGTGCAGGAGGCAACTGATCGATATTTTTCTCTCATCGATGTTTCAGCTCTCTATCCCTCTCCCTTCCTCTCTGTAAAAAATCAATAATAAAAGAGAAAAAAGACCCCCGTGCGTTTTACAGGCTCTGGACGTGCCACCCTGGCCCTAGAGCTCCACCGCGATGCCTTCGACCGCAGAACCCCACGCCCAGGGACTGTGTTCACACCTCTGGGGATGCCCATAGGGCCCCCAGCTCAGCCGCTGACAGCATAAACTCTGGCTCACAGCTCCGCCGTCCTGCCCTGGTCTTCACGGCGTGTGCGTCCCAATAGCCTCCGAGCCAGACCGGGGGGCTGGCCGCAGAAAGCGGGGCGGGGTCGCCGAGGTGCGGAGAAGGTCACCAGCAGCGTTCCAGCTCGGTAGGACTGTGTCTGTCGTCAGGGAGGAGCAGAAGGAGCAGGCCGCTGTGTCCGTTTTCTCGGGGGGAGGGTCCGCGGGCTGTCAGCCTGGCTGGGGCTGCTGCGGGATGTGGGCGGGTGATCGGGTCTCTCGGGGAGCTTTAAAGTTTAAATGCGTCCACGGGAGCCTCAGCGCCGCGGGGATGACGGGTACGTGTGACCATTGGCTGCGCCGCCCGAAAAGGAGAGACCTCGTCTGCTTCCCCGGAGCCGGCTCAGCCCGGTGCCAGGCCGCCCGGCTCCCGGGGTGCGTGGCCCCCGGGGCCTGGCAGAGCTGCCGCCCTCCGCCTGGTGGTGAGGACCCGCTCACGGCTCCCGTCAGGGCGGCGGTGCCCGGGGCAGGGCTTGTCCGTGCTGGTCTCCGCTGTGTCCTCCGGGCACTCGGCACCCGGAGGACACGGAGCGGGCGAAGGAGAGGAGTGAGTGGCCGAGAGAAACACCGGTCAGTTGCCTCCTGCACTGATCGCTCCGAGTTACGGATGAGGAAACAGAGGCTTGTCGGCAGCGAAGGCTGGAGGGAACGTGTGGGCCTGGCAGGCTGCACACGGTTCCTGTCCCTTGTCTCCTTCACAGCCCTTTACCATGGACTTGGCCCTTTTTTCCCAAGATCACCTCCCCTACAGAGCCTTTAGACATTTTTCCCTAATCATTTCACCCCAGGAAATTTTAATATCTACTAAATAGATATTATTATGCCTATGTATGCAGTGTAACTGTATCCATACATATATTTATATTTTATACATAAAAAGAGACGGAACCGGTTTGGCTCAGTGGATAGAGCGTCGGCCTGCGGACTGAAAGGTCCCGGGTTCGATTCCGGACAAGGGCATGTACCTGGTTATGGGCACATCCCCAGTAGGGGGTGTGCAAGAGGCAGCTGATCGATGATTCTCTCTCATCGATGTTTCTGACTCTCTATCCCTCTCTCTTCCTCTCTGTGAATAAATCAATAAAATATATATTTTTTTAAAAAGAGCAAAATCCTCTAATCCTTTTATGTCGCCCCCAAGAACCAATATTTGCCCCGCTGAGAATGGGCAGACTCAGACGAGGGTCCCCTCCTTGGCACTGCTGAGCTGTGGGCCGATCACTCTGTGGGGGGCTGCCCCGAACACTGTGGGGTGTTGAGCAGCGTCCCTGGCCCCCCTCCCTCGATGCCAGGAGCACCCCATTGTGACTGGCACAGATTTTTTTCCAGACATCACCCCTGGGGGCCAGCATCACCCCGGTGAAGGGCCTCTATGCTAGGCAGACAACTTCTGATCTCACCTTTGGGAAATGGGCTCACTGAGCTGGGCCTCAGTTTACCCACTTCATCCACTGGTGGATTTAATCGGGACGGTGCCAGGAAGCCCTTAGCACCTCGGGACACCAGCCAGCCTCCAGGCCTTATCTGCTGCGGGTGCATCTGTGCGGACGGAAGGAAGATGTGTCGTGGGACTGGGTGCATGAGCACAGGGGAGGAGAGGAACCCTCTGTGCCTTTCCTCCCCGGTTTTCCACGGAACACACACACACACACACACACACACACCCGGAGCGGCTCCGCCCGCGCTCAGCTCCGGCCAGTTTGGTCGCCACCAGCACGTACACGTGGCTGTTGGGGACGGAAAGGTGACCAGTGCCACCGGTGTTCAGAGATTTTGTTTTCAATGCGTTTCATCTCAGTGCAGAGTCGCACGTGGTGAGTGGCTCTCCTGTAGACAGCTCTAGACGCTGACCCGATGACAGGCGAGCGGTCAGCGGGTGGGTGGGTGGGACACGTTTTGAGGTTTCAGTCATGACTAGACATGAGATGGCATCCTGAAAGGGAAGGAGGTTCTGGCACAGGGCGCCCCGCGAACTGGCCGGAGGGCGGGTGCTCGGGGAGGTAAGCCAGGCGCGGGACAGGCATGCTGTGTTCCGCCCATGCGTGGTCTGTCTGAGCGGAGTCCACGTCACACACACACAGAGCCGCGGGGAGTGCCGGGCTGGGGAGGGAGCCGCGTGTAGTGGGGACAGCGTGTCCGTTTGGGAAAAGGAGGAAGCTCTGGATGCGGACGGCGGGGATGGTTGTACCACGGTGAAGCAGGTAATCCCGCTGAGCTGTGCGCTGAGACATGGTTAAATGTTATGTGAGGCTCTTCACCACAGTCTGAAAGTTAAATGTAAGAATACTTTCATGGGATAGCATACACGTACATCAGCATATGGCTAAGGAATTGTACTTGTTTAAGTTAAAGAAACATTTCCCAGGACGGTGGAAAAGGAAGCGGTCTCCTCACCCCAATAAAGGGACCCGCAGAGACGCAGGCTGACGTCAGGCTGGCGGCGAGGGCTCGGGAGCGAGCGAGGGCACCGCCGCCGCCCGCCGCTCCGTACCATTGCGCCGGAGGGCCTGGCCCGGGCAAGAAGGCGAGAAAAGGAAGTCGGAGGCGTGCAGATTAAAAGGGAAAAAATAAGACTGTTCCTATTTTATTTGCAAAGGACAGCATGGTTTACATAGAAAATCCCAAGGAATTAAAAAAAAATAAAGCTTTTTGCCCGGCTGGTTCGGCCTGCAGAAAGAAGGGTCCCAGGTTTGAATCCAGCCAAGGGCACATGCCCTGGCTCCAGGCTCCATCCCCAGTAGGGGGCGTGCAAAAGGCAGCAGATCAATGATTCTCTCCCGTAATTGATGTTTATCTCTCTCTCCCTTCCTCTCTGAAATCAATAAAATATATTTTTTAAGAAAATAAAGCTTTTAGAACTAAGAAGTAGACTCAGCAAAGCTGCAAAATACAGGGTTAACACACACACACACACACAAAAACAACAACAATTGCACTTGTAAATGCTAGCAGTGAAGAGTTAAAAACAAAAGTTAAAAACGCAGTATTGTTTATAACCTGTCCCCAAACTTACCATGTATTGATTGGCAATTTGATGGCGACGGTTTTACACTTCAAATTAGCTAACTGGGTGACTCAACCAACCCTGGGAGGTGGGGGTCTATCATCTTGCCCATTTCACAGATGAGGAAACTAAGGCTCAAAGAGGTAGTGAGGCTGGCCTGAGGTCACAGAGTGAATGGACAATGAGACAAGGCTCCGACGAGAGCCAGCCATACCCTCGCGCCATCGCTTCCAATGGATACAAAGCCTCCCAGGCACAAACAGCCGAGCCGGTAACAACTGTAATGAGGCTGCTCCTCCGTCTGACGCGCGCTCACTACACACCAGCCTTGGTTTGGGGCACTTTATTGTAGCATTGTCACCTTTTCCCCGACGAACAGCCTTCAGGGGTGGTGCTGTGGTTGTGCCCATTTCACAGATGAAGAGAGTAAGGCCCAGAGGGAGGTGAAGCATTGCCTTGTCTGCCTGGTTCCAAAGCCGCAGCACAGAGGCGGCGCTCAGGAAACATGCCCGGCCGGAGTGTGGGCCAGCGCCGCTGCCTGCCGAGCCCACGTGGGCACCCGTTCTGGAAGAGGGTCCCGCGCCCGAGGCCCGGAGCCCGAGGACGAGTGCCCGGGCTGGGCACTTCCCAGTGGAGTGGCCGCCGTGCCCAGCCGCGGGGCCGTCCAAGCGGGACTGGCCGGCCCCGAGGGGCTGCTGGCTGCCCGACCTGGAAGTGGCCACAGGGCTCAGGGCCGAGCCGGGCACGCTCCCCTCGGCTGCTGCCCAGCCGTGCCCAGCCCAGTCGGCCACGGCTGGGGCTGCAAAGGCAAGTCAGGAAGGAGCTGCCCCCGTCCATCCATGGATGGGAAACTGAGGCGCGGGGCCTCGGGCAGGCGCCTCCGTCTTGGCAGCCAGTAGGTGCACAGCACACAACGTGCGCAAAGCCGCAAGCGCGGTGCCCCGCAAACAGCGGGAGCTCGTGACTGTTTTAGGAAGTATCGTCGTTATTATGATCGCCATGACAACACCGAGGGAGCAGAGGCCCCAGGAGGGGAAGTGACCTCGCCACGACCACACCTCCTCGAGGCTCCCAGACGGACGGAAGGCGGGCGTCTGGGCCCCGGAGCCAGATGGCTCGCGCACGCGCAGTGTCGGCGGCTGGCCGCCCGCCCAGGACGGAGGAAGAAACACAGTTGACCCTTGAACAACTCGGGCTGGAAGAGCGTGGATCCACTCCTACGAGGGATTTCTTCCAATAAACACTGGACATATGTATCTTCTGTCCCTTATGCCTTTTTGAATACCCTTTTCTCTGGCTTACTTTATCGTTGCAACGCAGTATATCACCCATATAACGGACAAAAGACGCCTTAGGCTGTTTATGTTATCAGTAAGGTTTCTAGTCATCAGGAAGCTGTTAATTCAGTTTTTGGGGGGAGTCCACTGTTACCAGGATTTTTAACAACGTTCCCGACCCCCACACTGTGTGAGGTTCACTGTGGCCCTCGTCACAGGGCACCCGGGGCGTGGGGCGGGCACCTTTCCGCCGTCTAACCGTGTTCCTTGCCTGTAGAATGGGCACAATGACAGTGCCAGCTTGGCGGCTGTCTTAAGGAGTTGAGGGAACGTGTTAAAATGGGAGCAACAGTCTCTGCGGTCATGTTGGGGATTTTAAACTAACGATGGTAATAATGAGGACATTACCACGAATGCACGAGTGCTTCCTACGTGTTATCCCCTGTCACCTCCTGGCAACCCAGTCAGGCCTGGCGGTGCTGGCGCCTGTGAAAGGAGAAAACAGAGCAGTGACACAGCGACTGCTCCCGGCTCCGGGCACGGCAGGGGCAGCGGGTGTGGGGGCCGGGCCCCCCTCTCTCTGCCGTTTGATTGATTCCCAGCACCTTTCTGGGAGACGGACGGGCGGGTCCTGGGTCCTGGCCCCCCGAGCCCGGTGCTGAGTGGCTGTGGGGCTGCAGAGGGAGCCGGCGTGATCGCCCTCCGTCCAGGCACCGGAGCCGATATCGCTGAGCTCAGCGTCTGCCTGCTACCGGTGGCCACGGAGCCTGATTATTTTTAGATAAATGGATGGGCGAGTGCTGGGGTGGGGGTAGCCCACAAGCCAGGCAGTGGGTGGGGCCACTGCGGCTGCAGAGGGATGCCCCTCGGCCCCCTCTCTGGGGACCCTTAGTAGCACCCCAAGACTAAGGGCTGAGCGCTTAGGACTTTAAGGGCAGAGGCCGAGAGAAGTGGGCCCAAGGGCTCAAGAACTCACCACTCTGGCCTCGGTTTCCCCATCTGTCAGCGCCTAGGGCTGCGGCGGGGTTAAATGAGCTCACCCTGTTTCACAAATGGGGAGACCGAGGCTCAGGGGGAGAGCTTCTCGCCCTGTGTGAGGCCAGGCACCGGTGCGGCGTCTGCAGGTGCCCGGCCAGACGTCCATGACCCTCTGGGGCAGCAGCCGAGGGAGGGGCCATGCAAAGACCCCAGGGCCATCCGGCATCACCTACTCCTTCCTGTCTTGGCAGACGCGGAGCAGAGCGGCAGTCCCCGGGCCGGGATGGGCTCTGACCAGGAGGACAGCAAGCCCATCACGCTGGGTAAGTGTGGGGAAGGCGAGGGTGGCGGGCACGGCCCAGCCTCATACTTTACTCGGGAATCATTTTCTGAGAACACCCCGCCCCCGTGTGCTCCGGTGGCTGTGTGTGTGCCTGATGCTCCTGAACCGTTCGCTCCTCGCAGCTCTGCAGCGGGGAGCTGCTGGTTGTTCCTTTTTGAAGTGAGGAAACTGAGGCTCAGAGGGGTCAGGGGGCTGCCCAGGGCCACCTGGGCTCCAAGGCACTCCCTCCACCCACCAGAGAGGCCCTGGGCAGCCCGCATTCCCGTGGGTGTTTAACAATAAATAGAAAAGTCAGGTCTGTGTTGGGGGGTGGAAAGTGGGAGGATTTGCCTAAAGCAGGGCTGGGAGCAGAGCCCAGGAGAATGGAAGGGATTTGAAAGCTGTTTCTGCCCTTCCTCCCCCCCCTTCCCCCCCCGCCCCCCCCCCGCCCCGCCCCATCCTCCAATCCCGAATCCCACAGTCTGTCCTCCCCAAAGTGGCCAGAGGGCGCCTGTGAGCACCTGAGTTAGGTCCCACCCTCCTCTGCCCAAAGCCCCCCAACCCCCACTCCCACTTTGGGAGGAGGGTGAGCCCAAGTCCTTCCCACAAGGCCCCCACCCAGCCTACCCGTCCCCTCCCTGCTCTCCCCTCTCTCCCTCGCTCCCTTCTTTCACTTGCTCTGTCCCAGCCACACGGGGCTGCTCCTTGTTCTTCCAACATGCAAGGCGTGATCCTGACTCAGGCTGTGAGCTCTGCCTGGGCTGACACCCGCTCTCGCTTTCTCCAGGCCCCCAGGCCTCCGCTCAGGGGCGCCCCTTTCAGAGCCCCCCGCCCGCCCAGGCAGCCTCGGCCCTCGGGATTGGCCGCCCTCTCTGCTTCATCCCCGGAGGAATTAGTGATCGCCTACGGGTTTGCCCCTCCCCTCACGGAGCACCATCAGGGCAGAGGTTTTTGTCTCTCTTGACTACCATTGTGTCCTCTGTGCCGAGAATACACCTGGTACACAGGAAGCTACTGGATAAATATGTGTAGAGAGGAAGAAAGGAGGAAGGCAGGTATGAAGCAGAGAGAAAAAGAGAAACTGGAGAGATTGGGCGGGAGGGAGGGAGGGAGGGAGGGAGACAGGGAGGGAGGGTGACAGGGAGGGAGGGTGACAGGGAGGAAGGGAGGGTGGGCGGGCCAGTATGTGAGGGCATCCTGTTGGATGTACGGCCCAGCCATGCCCACGGAGGCCGGCTGCTTCCAGGAGGTTCCCAGGCCGCTCCTCACTGGCCATCTGTGGCCAGAGTCCTCCCTGGCCTCCTGGGACCCCGGGCCTCCTCCTCACTCAGACGTGCAAGGCCGCCGGGCAGCTGCACGCTCCGGCCTGGTCCCCTGAGGAGCTCCGAGTCTGGCGGAGGAAATCACTTCCTCTCCCCCCGCCGGGGAGTCCCCTGGAGATGGAGCCGGACAAACAGGAAACCCCGATGCGGGGAGGGCAGGGGGCCTGCAGACACCAGCTGGCCAGTCGGGTGGCAGGAAGCAGCCATGGCCACTTGCCCTGGACACTGGGGCTCCACTGCCCTGTCCTTCCTGGGTTGGAGTGACCCTGTGCTTCCCAGCGTGATAACAGGTGCTCACCAAACGGGCCACAGAGCCTGTAACCAGGAAGGCTGCGGTTCCTGCACTGTCCGGGGCGTGGGCCCGCTGAGAACAGCACCAGGGTGAACTCCCTGCAGCTGGTGCTGGCCTGTGGGGCACAGAACACACATACACACACACACACACACACACATCGCACACCACACATACCACACACACACAGCCTAGCGATTCCTGCCTGCCCACCCCATGCCCTTTCTGACCACTCTCCCAGGAGCGAGGCTGGGGGCAGAGCCCTGAAGGATGGAAAGGATTCGAAAGCTCCCTTCACTCCAGCCCTGTTGGCCTCCACCTTGCCAACTGTGTGTTCCGACCCCAGGGCCTTTGCACCGGCCATGCTTGCCACCAGGAACTTCGTGGCCCCCGGGGAGGGAGGTGGTGAAACATCAGTTAGGACCGTCCCGACCGGAGCAGCCAGCACACACAGGGCAGCTCCCTGTGCCACGTGCTCTTGTTCTGGGCGCTTCCCACATGGGAACTCCTGTGTCCCGAGGTACCTCGAGGTCTCGGTGAAATGTGCCCTCCTGTGAGGCTTTCTCTGAGCCTGTGTGTCAGAGAGGCCCCTTCCCAGGAGCCTCCTCACCCCTGCCTGCCCTCCCCCTGCCTGACACACCTCACGCTGGACTTAGGGGTAGTGACATTTTTTCTATTGTGATAAACTACACCCAAGAAAAACTTTATCATTTTAACCCAATTAAAATGTGCATGCAATTCAGTGGCATTCAGTACATTCACAGTGTTGTGTGACCATCACCACTATCTAGTTCCAGAACATTCCATCATCTCAGAAGAAATTTATTCCCCCTTAACAGTTACTCCCCACCCCCTCCACACCACCCCCAGCCCCAGTGCCTGGCAACCACAAACTCACTCGTCTCTGTGGATTTGCCTGTTCTGGACATTTTATACAAAATCAGCTGCACCGTATGTGGCCTTTTGTGCCTGGTTACTCGCTGAGTACCATGTTTTCAAGGTTCATCTGGATGGTAGGGAGTGTCGGTGCTTCATCCTTTTTTCCAGCTGAGTAACATTCTGTTGTCTGAATGGGCCCCGGTTATCCATTCATCCACCAATGGGCACCGAGTTGCTCCCAGTTGGGCGGTCAAGCGCCATGCTACTGTGAACGTCTGTGTGCAAACCGGCCCAGCCCAGAGGGCAGTGCTCCTTCCTCTGACACTGGGTGGTGGTGGTTCTGGGGCCGCAGGATTTTACCTTTTGTCTGTGGACTCTCTATTCAGCCTGCAGTCTGAGCCTTTTTGCCAGGCTCTGGCCAGGGACCAGGTGGGGCCTGGGCAGAGAAACCCCTGCCCTTGTGAAGCCCCCAGTCTGGAGGGAGAAAGAGACTGAAGGACAGCATTGCCTGGGGTGGTGACTGAGACAGAGCGAGCGAGCCTCCCCTTCTGGGCAGTTCGGTTCATAGCTCTCAGCCACCGGACAACAGGGTGTACAGGCCCAATTTTCAGGATTAGGGAGCATAGAGGGGAAGGGATTTGCCCAAGATCACCGCTGAGTGGGTGACTGAACCGAGATTTGGACCTGGGTCCGGCCTCTGCTTCCAACCTACTGTGGCTCAGAGAGCCCCAATGAAGATGAGGCTGGTTATGTGGCCCCCACAGAAGGGGAAACTGGATGCAGATGTTAAAGAAAAGAATGTCCCCTCCAGCTGTGCAACGGCACAGGGACTCTCCCCCCTGGCTGGAGTGGCTTAGCTGGAGAGCCCCACCTCTGCAGGGCTGCAGGAGTGGAGGGGTGACTGCTCAGGCTGGGTCCGGCCCCCTGAGCCGGGGTAGTGCTGGGTGTTGAGGAGGGATACAGACACACTGACACCCATTATCCCTTTTCCAGACACAACTGACTTCCAGGAGAGCTTTGTCACCTCTGGTGTGTTCAGTGTCACCGAGCTCATCCAAGTGTCCCGGAGTGAGTAACCCCACCCACCCCGGCTGGGACCCGGATAGGGGAGGGGCTGATACAGAGGGAGGGCGATGGAGAGACCAAGGGACTTCGGGATGGAGGCTCCGAGAGGGAAAGCATCTCAGGGAAGAGGAAGGAACCCACCACCCCCTCTTCTTCCCCTTGTGCTCTCTACCCAGCTACCGATCCACAAGCCGAGGGTCCTAGGAAGGGCAGTATCCAGGCCCTTCCCAGAGCCCCAGGAAATGGAATCCATGTGCTGGGGGGAGGGGCTGAAGAGCCTTCTGCCCAGCATCTCTCTTTCCTGGAGGGCTCCCCACACACACACACACACACACACAATTTGCTTCTTGCCCCCTTGTGTTTCCTATGAACTTACTGTGGGGACTCACCCCACTCTCTCAGACACCCCCATTTGAAGTCCACCCCAGGGAGTTTTGCTTAACCCTGACCACCATCTTCCCATCCAGATCAGCCTCTGGGAGTCCTGGAAAGCTTGGTCTCCAGCCCTGGCTATGCCTCTGCCTCACAGCACAACCTTGGCTTCTCTTGATGGCCTGGGGGAGGGGGGGTTAAACTATTGAATAAAGTCAGTTCTGGCCAAATTAAAAACCAGGCCAGTTTGGGAAAGGGCTCTCTCCACCCCTTCAGGGCAAATTGCAGTCCTGTACATCCTCATTCCCATCTCTGTCACTCTCTGCAGCACCTGTGGTGACTGGCACCGGACCTAACTTCTCACTGGGTGAGCTTCAGGGGCACCTGGCATATGACCTGAATCCAGCCAGCACCGGCATGAGAAGAACGCTACCCAGCACTTCCTCCAGCGGGTATGTGCCTGGGTCCCCATCTCCGGACATTTCATGACCCCTTTGCCCTCCATTACCTGGCCCCAGCTGATTCATTCCTCTCCTTGGAATGCCTGCTTTCCTGGTCTACTTGGGAAATGCCTACTCATCCTTCAGAACCCAACCCCAAGTGCCTCTTTCCCCTGACATCCCACTCTGGGCTTGAGGCCCACTGGCCCAGACCTGGAGACTCCATGGGAATGAGGATACCGCTTCCTGCTGACATGTGCTGTGTGACCGCGACTGGTCACATCTATTTTTTTTAAAATATATTTTATTGATTTTTTTACAGAGATGAAGGGAGAGAGATAGAGAGCTAGAAACATCGATGAGAGAAACATCGACCAGCTGCCTCCTGCACACCCCCTATTGGGGATGTGCCTGCAACCAATGTACATGCCCTTGACCGGAATCGAACCTGGGACCTTTCAGTCCACAGACCGACGCTCTATTCACTGAGCCAAACCAGTTTCAGCTGGTCACATCTATTTTGCCTCTGTGTCCTCCTCTGAAATGGGATCACAATCCTGCCAGTTTTTCAGAGGACTGCAGTAGGCCAAGGCACCAGCCAGGCCTCAGGCCTTTGGTCAGCCCTCTGCTCGCTTCTTGCCATGTGACCTCAGTGGGGTCCCTCCCTCCCTATGGCCCCAAGTGTCTCCTCTAGCAATAGGCAGGTTGAAACAGGTGTTAACATAACTGCCTGCAAGTTTGGGGCTTCTTTGAGGTCTCGCGAGAGCACCCTCCACGCCCCGCCCCCTAAGGGCCGGAAGTTACCAAGCCCGTCGCCTCCGCCCGCGTCTCCGTGGTAACCGTCCTGCGCTCTTCTTCCCTCGCCCCTTAGGAGCAAGCGGCACAAATCGGGCTCGATGGAGGAAGACGTAGACACCAGCCCCGGCGGCGATTACTACACCTCGCCCAGTTCTCCCACGAGTAGCAGCCGAAACTGGACGGAGGACATGGAAGGAGGTGGGGCTGGCGGCGGTGTGGGACGGCCTTCCGGTCGGGGTGACGCGGCGGGGACTACGTATTCCGGCAGGCGCTGCTTGCTTGCCGGGGAGCGGGAAGCGGGCCTGGATCCGCGAGGCCTCCCGGGAATTGTAGTCACGCGGCTGCGCGCAGTTGGAAGTCAAGTCCGGGCTCAAGTTCCCGGGGCTTTTTGGTTCCGCTCAGTCAGGCGGAGATAAAGGGAGGCCCTCTCACGCCCGACTTTCCTGCTCTCTGCCCTTAAGGGACCAATCTTTGTGGGGTTTCCAATCGTTAGAATTGACTCTGACGCTTCTGATCAACAGGGTGTTTCTTCTAAGCGTCTGCCATAGACCTCACCTGAGATGTAGGATCCCTGCTCACTGGGGTCCTCTGTGCAATCCTATATTTAAGAGATTCCCATCTCCATGGGGATTTCCCCGCTGTGTGATTCCATTTCTCTTTTCTCATAGCGCTCTTGTTTAGGGGGATCTCGTTCAGTTGCTCTTCTGTCTTCACAGGGGCCTCTCCAGACTCTTTTCTCTTGCGGTTCCTATGTTATGGTGTCCGCAGTTCCATGGAGTCTCACTTCTGTTGAGCGCTGGCTCCTGGGGATTCTTTGTTTACATAACGTCTCCCCAAGTGCTTTCTCCAAAGAGTTCCCTGGGGAGGGAGGGGGGCTATCTCCACCAAGATTCTCATCTAAAGAACCCCTTTCACCTTGAGGTTCTCTCCAGTGGGCCAGCGTTTGTGGCTCTCAGGAAATGGTGTGCAAAGTGGCCCACAGGCTTGCTTTACTCCGGGGCAGGCACCCCGGTTATTTCTCAGATTCTTTACAGGGTCTGTGCCCCACTTTCCCTCCCCCCCAATTTTAGAAGCATCGCGCTATCCAGTCTCTTATCCCTTATCAGAAATTCACCCCATGGGTTAAGGGTTATGAATTGGACGCTTGAATCTACCAGTTCTTAGAGCTTGTGACCCCACCTTTCTGAGCCTCAGTTTCGTCATCTGTAAAATTGGGATGTTAATTCATGCAGTACCCACCCTACGGGTTGTTGTGGGGACCAAGTGAATTAATACATCTGATTTCCCTACGACAGACTGGCACTTAATAAGCACCCAATAAACCTTAGGATGTGTTTTCTCCTCCCCTTCTCCTCTTTTCCTCCTCCCTGTCCCTACAGAGTCTGCTTTCTTATAATGATCTGTCCATACCTGTAGGATTCTCGAAAAGCAACATTACAATAACTAGGTTCAAATCCCAGCTCTTCCCTTGCTTTGTGGGCTATGTTACCTTGGGCAGGTAACTTAATCTGATCCTCGGTTTTCTCATTCTCAAAACAGGAGTGATGAAAAACTCCTCCTTCAGAAAGCTGGAAGGAGGAAGTGGGAGACTGTGTGTAGAGAAACTCGAGCCTATGGCAGGTGTCCAGGAAGCAGGAAAGTTTGTTGTTGCTCAATCTTAAAATTCCCACCTCATTGAATTAGTCTCTTAACACATCTGAGGTCCCGAGTCTCCTCCCCCTTCCACAGAACGGGCTTCCAGAGCAGGTCCCTAACTCTGGGAGGACCTGTCTCTGTATTATTAGGGTTTAATTTATGGGTCAGAGTGTCTCTATGGTTCTGCCTCTGTGGGTTCCCCGTCTCTATAAAAGACGCTGTGTTCCATAAGCTTTAGGTTTGATTATGAAAAACAGAAAACTCAAAAGGACATTTACTTGCAAGAGAAAAGTGCCTCTCTCTTGTAAGTCAATGTCCAGCCATCGGCAGCCCTAGCAAGTGTGAGGTAAGGGACGTAAGCCTTACAATCCTTTGAGTACGATTTTCATTTCCACCTCATGGTCCGAGACAACTGCTGGACCTTCAGCCGTCATTTCTACATTCCGGGCAGCAGGAACGGGGAAGGGTCAAGACTGGGCACGTCCTCTCCCTTTAAGGATAATTCTCAGAAGAGACACTTATCTTCCGCGTATCTCTCTGCTCCCGAGTTAGTCATGTGGCCATACCCTGCTACAGGGGACGTTGGGAACTGTAGTCTCATTTCAGGCAATTATGTGCTTATCTCAAATGTAGGGGTTCTGATCCCAAGGAAGAAGGGCAGAGCAGATATCGGGCGGTGTCTGCCCTGTTATTACTGATTGGGAACGCAGAGCACTTGTCATTAGCTCTGCGATTGAAGAGGCGGTTTGCATATAAAGTGTTCGCTATTTAGAGCTGAAAGGCGGCCTCTGTGTGGAGCCGCTTCAGCCCTGAGAGGTACAATTACAGCCTTAAGTCTATTGATTAGGGAAAGAGCACGGTTGCAAATAAAGAACCCAGCTTTTCATTCAGGAAGCTTAAAAAAGAAAAAGTTTTAAAAGGAAGGATATGTCCGAGCTAGTCCCTGTGGCTCAGTCCAACTTTCCTGCCCTGAGAACGAAGGGCCACCAGTAGGGGATCGAGGTAAAAACCTGCACCGGCTTCGGAGTGTGATGGGGAATTGTGGAGCTGGAAGGGACTGTCACAGGGTGTCTGTCTCCCTCTAGCGTCCATTGGTTGCCTCCGGTGATGGCAAACTCACTCCCTCCTGTGGAGCCTCAGTGAAAAGCCCTGCTGTATTCCTGTGCCTGCCCTGTAGGTGCTCACAGCCTACTGAGGGAGAAGGATTCTTATGTCTCCCCCCCCACCCCCATCATCATCATCATCATCATCATCATCCGTCTTCTCCTCCTCCTGGCTTCCTCCAGCTTCCTGTCTAGACAGCCCCCAATTAGCTGCTCGTCAAGGGGCTTACGCTGATTGGAGTACTTTCTCCCTTCTGTTGCGGCTGCAAGGGCAGTGCTCAGCTAACCCCTCAACCCCAGCAGCCGTCCTCTGTTGCTTGGGAGGTTTGAGGACGGGAGATCGTGCCAGCCCCACCAGACAGCACCCCTGCAGCCACACCTGCCAGGCCCCCGAGCCAGCCTCCAGGCCATTGCCCTTTCCGTGCCTGGGCCTGGGCCACCTCCCGGCCACCTCCTCCTGAGGCCTTCCCTGGTCACCATCCACGTGGGGCAGAGAGGGCACCTTCTGCTCAGCTCCCAGGGTGCTTTGTTTTTGCTGCTGCTTTGGCCCATTCTGGGGACACGGGCCCTTCACACACATGGTTACCCGAGGGGTGAAGCAAGCAACCCGGCCCCGCCTCTCTCCTCTGCTCCCTGGGTGGCGGAGGGTGGCCTGTGAAATTACAGAGTTGGATTTGAATTCCAGCTCCTCCCCTTGTTAATAACTGCGGCCTTGGGCACGTGAGTTCTGCCATCAGGCCTCGTCATCACGTGTGAAATGGGGGTGTCTCCTGTAAGCCCTGCGCGGGGTAGCTGTGAGGAGGACGTGAGAGCAGGCTCTGAGCGTCACTGCCCCCATCCACGGGAGCGAGGCCTCCGTGCGCTGTGTGCTCACTGATGGCTGGTCTGAGCGGAACGACGTGCTCCATTCACCACACACTCCTGTTGGCCACCCTGTGATCGGGGGCGGTGGAGACCCCACAGTCAGCTAGAGCGGACCCCCCACAGCCTGTGGCCTCGCTGTCACTCCAACAACCCGCAGAGGAGCTGGCACTGCAGTGGGGGCCGGCCTGGTTCCAGGGCGGGGTGCTCAGACGGGAGGGCACAGGCCTGCTTACTCACTGAAGAGTGTGCTTCGGCGGGACAGGCATGTGTGTGTCCTTAAAGGGGCACTCATGCCCGATGGGGACCGGTAGGTGTGTGCTGAGAGAAAGATGGCTGCTCGGATGGGGGTGGTGTGTTACAGGCTAAATGGAGAAGCGGGCTGAGATGGAGGACACAGAGCGCTGGTAGCTGATAACAGTGGCTTGAGTGGGGCATTACAGGCCTGGAGCTGAACAAACGGGGGGGGCGGGGGGAGGCCTCTGGAGCCTGTCCAGGAGCTCGAAGGGTTATTCTTGCAGCACCCGCCGGGCTCCCCCTCCCCCATGCTCTGCCCTGCCTCCCAGAGGCCCATCTCAGGAAGCTCAGGGGGCGGGCCCACACCAGGCTATTTCCATCCAGGACAGGCTGTTCTAGGAAATCCTCCTAAGTGAGCATCTGACAGTCCTAACCTGGTTCTGCCACAGCCCGCACCAGGAGAAAGCCTGCCAGCCCTCCTCCTGCACACACACGCACACGCACACACATGCACACGCGCACACGCACACACACACACGCACAGCCTGCAGGGCCAGCCGCCTCCTGCCCACAGCCTCCATCCCACCGGCTCCTCCTGTTCCCAGAGAAAGCCCGGGCCCTGCCTCCCAAGGCCCTGCCGACCCCCCTGCCAGGACTCGCTCACTCAAACCGTGAGGTGTGCAGGGCAGCAGGGTTTGGCTCTCGGATCTGTTCACCCCAAGCGGAGCTGTCGGAGAGGACAGGAAGGTGTGGAAACACCACACAGGAAGGGGTGCGACGGTGTGCTGGGCGGGACAGGCTGGGGAGCGTGTGCAGGTGCCCACCCTCCACCGTGGGCAGGAGACCCCACAACAGTGGCAGCATGCCTCAGAGGAGGGCAGGGCTTCTAGCTGGGTGACCCTGCCCACAGGGGACATAGGTGGCTGTCACACGAGGCGGCCTCGAGTGGGCGGGGCCAGAGATGCTGTCAGCACCGCCCAGGTGGCCGCACCGCCCAGCGGCCGCAGTGCTGGGAGGTGTGTCTGGAGCAGGGGGCCGTGTGCTGGGTGGCAAGGAAGTCACACCTCATCAGGGTCTCAGTGGGTACATTTCGCCCTAAAAGAAATTTTAAAAACAATTTCTAAACATGTCCATCTCCAGGCCCCACTTCTTTGAGCCCGATTCCAGGGACGGGGCCAGGTCTGTATTTTGGGGGCATGCCATCATCCTTAGCTCTCACATTGGAAGATGGCGGAGAGGGTGCAGGGAGGAAGTCCGGGGCACTCACACTTCCGGGCTGACGTGTGCCTGGCCCTGCGCGGCCCGTCCTCTATCAGGATGACGGTGCTCTGTGCCGGGGTCTCCGTGGATTCTACATGTGCCCGTCTTCCACCATTCCCCCGTTCATTTGCTCCTGAGAAGGTTCAGGGGCTGAGCTGTCAGGGTTTCCGAGGGCAGGGCAGGGAGGTAGTGAGGCCCCGTTTCAGAGGGATGACAGTTACCAAGTAACGCCAGCAGGTGGGTGAGCGCCAGGCCCTCGCACATTACATCTCACTTAATCCTCGAGGTGACCTTGCCAGGGGGTTCTCTGCCTTCCCCGGTGAGGACGAGGGAGCACACGCGGCTCAGGTGCTTGTCTGTGTCCGCGCCAGGGCCCGGCCTCCTGTCTGCTGTCCTCCGGGGCTCGGGAGGGAGAAAAGGGAAGGGCCAGGTGGGCATGTCAGGGGCCTGTGGTGGCATCGAGGCCGTAAACCCTGGGCGGCTCCCTCTCCACCGTGAGCCTTGGTTTGCTCCGTCTATAAAATAAGCCCGGCCCCTTGCCCACAGGCTGCGGGAGGAAGAGGGGCGGGACCTTCAGGAGGGAGGCTGGGGTCCTGGGCGTGGAGCCACCCTGCCTGCAGCGCTGTGACCCTCTGGCCCCTCCGCACACAGGCATCTCATCCCCGGTGAAGAAAACAGAGATGGACAAGTCACCTTTCAACAGCCCGTCTCCCCAGGACTCTCCGCGCCTCTCCAGCTTCACCCAGCACCACCGGCCCGTCATAGCCGTGCACAGTGGTGAGCACTCGGGGCCCCGGGCGGGGGGGGGGGGGGGGGGGGGGGGGCCGCAGCTGGCTCTCTCGTCAGCCCCTCCAGGCCGGGGAAATCCACGGCCGTCTGAGCACGAGTCCTTTCGCTGTAGCTCCCTCTGGGTGAGGACACCTGGCGGTGCCGTGGTAGAGAGCGCCCAGGCGTGACTGGCTCTTTGGGCCTCAGTTTCCCCTTTTGCGTGGGAAAGAGCACAGCCTGTGGTTTGCCCCTTAGCCTGCTTCCCTTTTGTCCCGTTTGAAGAACCCATAGACAGACGATGGTGTGGGACGGCCGCAGAAGGAGGTGGATGAGCCTGGCATGTGGCCACACACACAGGCCACGCAGTGACACGGGGCCTCCTGGCCTCTGGGACAGGAATCTCACACACAGAGCAGAGGACACGGGCTCCGGCGGCCCCAGGTGTGAGCTGCGCCAGGCCCCCCAACGTCACCGCCGTCAGGGCCCCCCAACGTCACCTGCCATCAGGGCCCCCCAACGTCACCTGCCGTCAGGGCCCCCCAACGTCACCTGCCGTCAGGGCCCCCCAACATCACCTGCCATCAGGGCCCCCCAACGTCACCTGCCGTCAGGGCCCCCTCCCATGGCCGTCATTAGGACTGAGTGAGTTAAATGGTGAAGCTCTCTAATGTCCCGGAGGCCCGTTGTGATGATAATGACATGGTTCCGCACAAGGGCAGAAGTCATATAGGGAGGCAGGCAAACATCAGCAGTGATGTAGGCCAGCAGCTGGCAAACCAGGACCCTCAGAGTCTGTTCTTATAAACAAAGTTTTATTGACCCCCCCCCCCCCACTCTCCACCATACCCATTCGGTGGTGGCTTTGGGGCTGGGATGGCAGAGTCGAGTAGCTGCAACAGAGACCATGTAGCCCAAAAAGCCAGAAATACTCACTAACTGGCCAGGAGCAGGAGGGAAAAGGGCATGGGGGGGGGGGGGGGAGACAGGGAATAGACACAGGCCTTCTTTTTGGGGTGATGCCCTGGAACTAGAGTGAAGGCAGTGAAAGTGGCTAAATTGTTCAGAGAAGAAAACAGCAGACACCGCAGTGAGAACGAGGGAAGCCCTGCAGCTCCGACGCGGATGGGCCTGGAAAACGAAGCTCAGTGAGAGCAGCCAGGCCGGAGGCCCCCGGGGTGGCTCCGTGTCTGCGAAAGTCCGACCGGCAGGCCCCGCGCAGGCCCTGTTTGCCAGGGGCCGGGCCTCTCTCAGGGACGATGACTTTTTCTAAAAGAGGCGGTTGTGCTGGCTGCAGAGCTGTGGGAGTGTGTCAAACGGTTGAATTGTACAGGGGCGGGCAAGAGTAGGTTTCCAGTTGTCCACGTGGGAAAAGACACGCCGGTTGTGGCCGTTAGGACAGCGTGGTTCACTCAGGAGCTCGCCACCGTGCACTTCAGTGCAGCCTGGTAAGAGCTCAGATCGCTGGCCTTCCTTCTGCACACGTCCTTAAAGCCTCTGAAAACCAGTGAAGCTGGTTCAGGGGCCCCGCTGGGGTTAGCCCCACTGCCTCCTGAAGCCCACGTACTTTTGCCCACCCCTGTGTAGTATGCAAATTATATCTCAATTTCAGAAATACTGACCGCCTGGCCCTTTCTAGAGAGAGCCAGCTGAGCCAGGGTGAGGGTGTGGGCTGTGGGGCCGGCTGGCTTGGGCTCTCCCCCTGGGTCTGCCATCTGCTTGCCGAGGGGCCTGGGGCGGGGGACACAACCTCTGAGAGCAGGGGTGGTGCCAGAACCTGGGGGGTTTTCCGTGAAAGTCAGCAAGTTTGGGTGCGTGAATGACAGCAAGGCCTGGCCATCGCCGGCCCTGCTGGGCCCCGCTGCCGTCAGGGTTACCAAAGGCACCGAGATACAGGTGCCGCCCACAGCGAGGTCACAGAGAGAAGACAGACGGGCAGAGCCCGGCAATAACCGCCCTTTCTGTCCCTGCAGGGATCGCCCGGAGCCCGCACCCGTCCTCGGCCCTGCACTTCCCCACCACCTCCATCCTGCCCCAGGCGGCCTCCACCTACTTCCCTCACACAGCCATACGCTACCCACCTCACCTCAACCCCCAGGACCCGCTCAAAGATCTCGTCTCACTGGCCTGCGACCCTGCCAGCCAGCAGCCTGGACCGGTGAGTCTGGGGAACATGCCTCGCCTCCCGCGTGCTCGGGCTCCAGCGGTGTCTCCGGTGGCCTTCTAACGTGCGACTCCTGTTTAGAATGGTTTTCCGAATGGCAGAGGGCCACGGTTCTCTTCCGGGGCACGTGGAGCTGGGCCGCTCAGCATCCGGCTTTTCAGACGTTAGAATTGACAGCATGTGTCTTACGAAGTGCTTGGAAATCAAACATGGTCCTATGGCTGCAGCTCAGGCCTAAGCTCCACAAAAGCTCTTGGTGTTCATTGCTTTCTGGATTTGAGAGCCGCGGCAAGGTGATGTGGCCAGGGGCTGGCAGTGATGGGGAAAGCAGAGCACTGTGAGGGCGGCCCCCCCCTGTCGTTTAGGACAAGGCGGCACCTTGTGGAAGGAAGGCGAGTGGATAAGTGGCTGCAGGAGGAGACAGAGGGAGTGCGGTGCCCGGATGCTGGAGGCCTGCAGGGCCGTGGCACCCCCCAAACCTGCCCAACCACGCCCCCCTTGTCCCCCAGCGGGACAGCGACCAGCAGCCCCAGGCGGCAGGGGTGCCGCCCCCTGAACCACATGTCTCTCTGTTCCCCCCGGTTAAATGGAAGCGGTCGGCTCAGAATGCCCAGTCACTGCCTCTGCTCAGATGCTGGCACCCCCGCCTCCGGGGCTGGCGCGGCTGGCACTCTTCCCCCCTCCCCCCCAAACCCACCTCCGAGGGAGGAAGCCGGCACCGGCCTCGCCCTGGAAGCACTGGGGAAGCGGGGCGTCCCCAAGGGGCCCCCCCACCCTCTTCCCCGACTGCCAGGCTGGGGACTCAGGCCCAGCGTGGCGGGCCCTGGCCAGTTCCATGAGTCCCCATTTCGGGGCCACGGGTCAGGCCCACATGGGCCAGGGCAGCCTTAGGGGACCCCAGGGGAAGTCTGCGGTCTGCTCCGGTTGGCTAAGAGGCCGGGCCCGTTTGCTTACTGTAGACCCTCAGCCCTCCTCCCTGCAGCAGCCGCTGACAGTAGATGGAGATCTCCAGCTGGCGGCCTGAAGGCCGGACATGGCCCCCCGTGGCCCTTGGTGGGATATGAGACTCGTGTGTTAAAATCCTGGCATTTCACATAAAAATTCCCGAGTTCCACATTTTGGGGGAAATGACCCCAGCAGGCCCTATTCTTGCTGGTGACTTCGGTTGAGCTGTACCTATAGATGGAATGGTCCCTACCTGCCCGCCTGACCCCAGAAGGCCCTGGGTTGGTCTACTTACCTTCTAGAACTTTGCACTCTCTGGATATGGATCCAGATTTCGGCTCGCTGGCCCCCATGCCCTCCCCCCATCTGGGGCTGCTCCAGGCTGGTGAGCCACTCCCAGATTCCCTGTCCTGGGGTCCACCCACCAGCAGGGGCTCTGCGCCTGGACTCTCCCTGGGCGCCAGAGCAGGCGAAGGGGCTGTCCACCGTCCCCACCGTCCTCTCAGTGCCCGGCACCCAGGGCATCTGTCCTGCGTCCTCAGGCTGAGCAGCCCCCGTTGGGCAGAGAGTCTCAGACCCCAGGCTTTCCCTGAGGTCTCATTCTGCCCCTCACCCCCTTTTTGATGTCTCCCTCGCTCCCCAAATGAGATGCCGTAGGGCCAGCGGCGCCTTCCTTGCATGAGCACTCCTGCCCGCAGCAGCACCGCCTGCCAAGACGCAGGCAGCTTCGGGTACAGGCGGGCCTTGTCTGAACTCCAGATGCAGAGCAGGGCGCTGGGTTTGAATCCTGCCTCTGCAACTCACTCCCTGTGTGACCTTGGGCAAATATCCTCCCCTCTCTGAGCCTCAGTTTTCTCAGCTGCAAAACGGGACAGTCACAATGTTTGTGGGGCGGTGGGGAGCGGGTCAGTGACATAGATCAGGGAGAACGTTTGGTGCAGCGGTGAGCGTAGAGCGGAGTCAGTGTGCGGTGACGGTGATCGCCGAGGGCCTGCCGGCTCCTCTGTGAAATGGGGAAATAATCGTGTTGGCTTCAGTGAGGCCGCTGTGGGTTCAGTGGGGTTGTGCCCAGTGCCTGGCATACAGTAGACACTTAATAGATGCAGAGTAAACATGGATTCCTGCTTCTTCCCGTCACCCGGGTCCTAACTACAAGGTTAGTCTGCTTCCCCCCGTAGCCCCAGGGCCTCACTGCCTCCCCTCACCTCACCCCGGCCGAGGCCACACAGAACCCTCACTCCCCAGCCCAGCCTGTCAGCCCGCCCACAGGCCCCCAGCCGTGAATTATTCACTTGCCCACAGATAGGATGGGCGAAATTAAAATTAAAATATATACATGTGGATGGACATCCCCAGCCTTCCCCGTGCCTCTGCAGGAGGAAAATTAATAAATAAAACAGCCTCAATAATTGATGGCGCCCGTGCGGGATGCAGGCTGCCGTCGCAGGATGGGCCTGGCGGCGGCGCGTCTGAATAATTCACAGGCGGTTTCTGACTGTGGATCTTCCCTCCTGCGCCTGCCTTCGCTCCTGGCAGACGCCCACCCGGTGACCCCGGGGGCCTGCGGCTGTGGGCTCTTCTGGGCGCCCGGATTGGCCAGGGGAGGGCACGGGTGCTCTGTGACCCCGGGCAGCGGCCACCCTCTCTGGGTGCTCCCGGGCGGCCCCTTTGCTAACGGGCTCTCGGTCTCTCTCCTCCCTGCAGCCTACTCTACGCCCGGCACGTCCCCTGCAAACCGTTCCTTTGTGGGATTAGGACCAAGGGATCCAGCGGGCATTTATCAGGCACAGGTAGGGGCCGAGAGGCCGGCTGGTGGCGGGCGGGCGGGCCAGGGCAGAGGGGCCAGCCTGGGCGCGCAGGACAGGCCAGCCTGCTGGGTCCCATGCCACCCCCCTCGCCGTGCCATGGCACGGTGGCCATCAGTGTGGCAGCGGGACCAGGTCCCCAGACCCTGCCTGCGGCTTCCTGCCAGGAGAACCTCGTGGGCTAATGCCACGCTGGGCCCAGGTGTAGGAGGGGAGACAGGGGCCACAGAGCTGAGGGGGTTTGCCCAGGATCATGTCACCCCAAGTTGTCAACCCCCTGGTCTTCATCCCTCCCATGTCACCAGTCAGAGGCACCGTGGGAGAGGTAGCAGAGGACTCCTGGATGCTAGGGGCAGGTGGGGAAACTGAGGCAGCCTGTGACAGGTGATGGGGGCCTCCTAGCATAGCATGCACCCACCTCAGATTACAGCCCGCGAGTGGGGCGGGCGGCAGCAGAGGCAGAGCTGGTGTTACTGCAGCTGAGTGTGCACCAGGCCGGGAGGAGGCGGGCTGAGCACAAGGCCAGGAGGCTCAGAGAGGAGGAGCAGGTTGCCTGAGGCTGCACAGCAGTGGGGGACAGAGCCCCGGCAGGTCCAGAGCAGGGACTGGTTCCCAGCTTCCGGTGGAGTGGGAGTGGCCGCAGCCCCACCCACGTGTCCTGACCCCAGCCCGCCGTCAGGGTCTGGGTCTGAGTGCTTGCTGTGTGCAGGCGGGAGTGTGTCGGCAGACGGTGTCGGAGGGTGGTGGCTGGGCCGTTTCCGGCGTGTGCTGGGAGGGGGCCTGAGGACAGCGCCAGCTCCTGGGCCTCTGAGCCCAGAGACCCGCCCGGGCTCCTGGGCGGCTCCGAACGGCAGCGCCACGGAGCGCGGAGATGTGCAGGTCCCAGGGCCGCGTCCAGGCCTCCGGCCCCCGGAGGGTCCTGGCACCGGGCCCACGGACGGGGGTGGGAGGAGGTGGGGAGATGGCTGCATCCCCGTTCTCCGCGGAGCTCACCATCTGCCGCACCGACCAGACCCAAGGAGTCACCGCCACGGCCCGGGGTCCTGGGGACCCTGCAAGGCTGGCTGGGTACAGCTCCAGGGGTGCAGAGGTGTGGGGTGACCTGGCTCCCCGCCCTCACGGCCCTGCTTTACCTGCTTTGACCTCGGGTCCCTCCTGGGGAGTCTGAAGGTCCCAGGATGATAGGGGACCAGTTTCACCCAGAAAGGGCACCGGGAGGCCAGAACCGGCCCCCATCCCTCACATCCCCACACAGGACTCTGCTCTGCAGGGTCCCGGCCGGGATCAGACAGGCTCGCCTGTGAGGCTCACCCAGCAGCTGGGGGCCCAGGACGCCCTGCTCTGTGTTCAAGGCCCCGTGACCTGGCCACCCTCTCTCAGTCCAGTGCTCTGAGCCTCGCGTTTCCTCTCCCGCCCTCGCCCAGCCCTCCCCACGGCGGCGGCTGGGAATGTCCTGATTGCCTCAGAGACCAGCGTTAATAAAAACAACAGGGAAGGGGCCCTGCCTACCTCACCCTCCCGGCCACCCGCCACCTCACCGCTTCCCTTATCAACTCTGCAGCGGGGCTGGGCCACCGCCGGAACAGCCCGCGGGAGGGCCTGAGCCAGGCAGACCGGCGCCTCTGCTTCTCCAGCTTTCCCGGCCCCTCCGGGGGACGCGGGGGGGGGGGGGCAGAGAGGGTGGACAGGCTGGTGAGCTCTGCGGAGGGGTCTCCGGGCACCGCTGGGCAGGGAGGGAGGATGAGGGTGTCTGGGCAGGGCTTGGCACTGACACAGGCCGGAGTGATGGAGAAATGGCTGGAGGGTGGGAAACCTCGAGCTCGGGCTTTGGCGGGGCCTTGGGGAGCCGTGGAGGGTTGAGGGAGGGAGGGAGGGCAGAGCCAGGTCTGGGAATGGGGAAGAGTTTTCTGGGACTGGTGCTGGGGTGGAGAGGCGGGGAAGCGAGGTGACAGATTGATGAGAGACTCCCAGGGGAGCCTGGGTTGTGGGGGAGGCAAGGCCCCAATCTGGGTGACCAGGGAAGGCAGGTCTGGGGGAGGGGGTCCCTGCGGCACCACACAGGCCAGACTCCGAGTCCCTGGACAAAGGGCACCCCAGTCCCAGGTGGGTCAGCCCCTTCCTCCTCAGGGGGCGGGAAGTGGGAGGAGGGCGCTGTGGGTGAGAGGCCGCTCCTCCTCTCAGAGCCCCTGCGCTGAGGCCTCCGGTTTCTGGCCCGTCAGCATTTCTGCCTCCGCCTCCCTTATTCCTGGCA
Source organism: Pipistrellus kuhlii (assembly GCF_014108245.1). NCBI lineage: Eukaryota > Metazoa > Chordata > Mammalia > Chiroptera > Vespertilionidae > Pipistrellus > Pipistrellus kuhlii. Next base: position 681,484 of record NW_023425530.1, read on the forward strand.
GGTTTGCCTTTCTCTGCTCCCCCGCCCCCCAGCCTGCAGTGCTCCTCTCCCTCCCCATGCCCCCTTCCATCTCCTCCTGCCTTCCACCCCATCGTGCCCATCTGCCTGATCAATATCCCCTCCCCCCACCAGTGTTTCCTTCCCCATCGGTGTCCTCTCCCCTTAATCAATATTACCTCCCTCCGTCTGTGCCCCTCCCCCTGATCAGTATCAGTGCCCCCTCCTGAGCAATGTCCATTGATCTCCGCCTGGTCAGTTCTTCATGCCCTCCTCCCCTCCCTGTCGGTCGCATCAGTCCCCCAGTCCTGAGTCAGGGGGGGTTCCAGGGACTCTGACACCTCACCCCCTTTTCTGTGTGATACCTCCCCTCCCCCCACCTTTGTGCTCAGGAGCCCCTCACACCCCTTCAGAGAGGACTGTACTGAGGACCGGAGCGGGTTCAGTGCCCTAAGCCATGCTTGGTGGCTCCACCAGCCCAGGGGAATGCCAGAGCCCGGACCTCAGCCGGCCCTGCACTGCCTCAGTCTCCCTCTCCGGGAGGGAGAGGATGTGGAGCTGGGTGCCGCCCTGTTCCTGGGGCCAGAGCAGGGCAGCTGGCCTGGGAGGGGAGGAAGGAGGAGGAGGCCGGGCCAAAGGGAGGCCGGCCACCACTGGAGAGGGCCACGCCCAGAGTCTGTCTGGTTGCCAAGGGAAACCAGACATGAGGTAATGGCCAAGATGAACTTGAACTTGGTTGGAGTTGGGGGCTGGGAGCCACAGCTAGTTTGATGGGATGGCCCAGCCGCCGCAGGGTGAAGGCCTGGCTGGAAGGGATCCGTTGATTTATAGCAGGCGGGGGGCAGCCCTGCCCTGGCCTCAGGGAAGGGGGGTCCCCAGACCCAGCCCCCTGGGCCAGCACCAGTGCAGCAGCTGCCCTGCGGAAGCACGCCGAGCTGTCCGGCGCAGCCCGGCCCCTCCCGGAGCCTCTGTCTCCCACTGCACAGAGGGGGTGAAGCCCCTGAGGCCAGGCGAGGGGCTCGGTCCCGGTCCCGGCAGAGGGAAAACCAAGGACTGGAGAAAGTGTCTTGGGCTAGAGTGTTAATTCCGCCTTCTGCGTCCCACGCTGGTGGCCTTGGGCAAATTATCTGACTTCTGTGATTCCCCAGTTTTCTCCACTGGGAATGGTGGTTCCGCCTCCACAGGAGTTTGGGGGGATCATTAAGTGGGAGAACGTTTGTTTAAAAAAAGAAGCATCCCTGGTCACGATACCTGGTGCAGTGGCTCTGCAGGAAACGGGCTCGGAGCAGGGAAACCACAGCGCCCTCTGTGCTCAGGGCAACGAGGCTCGCCGTTCCTGTTGCCAGTTACAAAGCAAAACTGCAGGATGCGCAGGCAGATTGGAATTGCTGACAGTGAAGGACTAAAAGGTTTTTTTCTTGCTGGTATATATAAGTTTATTCCAAAAGCTGCATGGCGTGTGCTTGTCCTGAAAGATTTACAGGGAGTTCAGCTTCCACTGTTGCATCCAGCAGCCCCGCTCGGGGTGAAGTCACTTGCCCAGGGTCACCCAGCTGGTGGTGGCAGATGTGGGAGGGGGCACGGGGCACAGGGAGGTGGGTGGGCCGGGGCGGTGGGCAGCGGCAGAGCCTGACCTCGCTCTCTCTCTCTCCCCCTCTCCGCGGTGCTCCCCGGCCGGCCAGTCCTGGTATCTGGGATAAGGAAGATCTCCCACGCCCTGCTCCTGCGTCCGGGGTGGGCCGCCCCGCCGTCCCCGGCCCACGTTTTCGGTGGAAAGTTAGAGCAAGCAAGAACACCCTGCCGACTCCCAGCCCAGCCGAAAAGACAAAACACATAGACACATATACACAGGAGGAAAAAAAGAAAAAGCCAAAAAAAAAAGACAAACGGGAAAAAAATCATAAAAACAAACCCACCCAAGCAAGAAGACAAAAGGTGAAGACGGCCACACTCCGGCTCGGGACGCCACAGCCGCCCTGCCGCCCGGCGGAGGGCACGGGCGGGACAGTGCCCGGGGCCTCTGTTCTCATCTCTGCTGCTCCGAGGGCAGGCGCCCGCCCGCCCCGCCAGGACCAGGTGAGCACAGCCCACGCCTGCCAGGCCCGGGGCAGGACGCCGGCCGGCCGCCTCTCCCGGCCCCTCGTCTCCTCCGCCAGGACCCGGCGGGCTGCCGCCTGGTGATGTCCACGCCGGACGGCCGGCTCCGCGGAGCGGGGTGGGCAGCGGTGACCGGGCAGGAGGAGGCCGTGGGAGACCCTGGGCGTCGCCGGGGACAAGGACGCAGGGCAGATGGGTTCACGGCGGGCCTGGGGCCGCCCCGGATCGCCGCCCGCTCCCGATGTGCCGGGCTGGCTCGGGACTCGCAGCCCCACGCCCATCTGTTTGGGAAGAGAAGTCTCTATGCAATTGCCCCAGCCCCACCCGGCGGCACAGAAGGCCACCCCGCCCCCCGCACCCACCGCGGCCCGCACCCCGGGGAGGGACCCACGTTGCACACACTGTAAGAAATGCACTTTCCAGGAAGGGGCTGCGGGCGGAATGGCAAGACCCGGAGGTCCTCGAGACGGGGGTCGTCCGGCGTCTCCGTCCGCCCAGCCCTGGCGGGGCCTCCCGCCTGCCCAGAGGAGGTGGGAGGCGAGAGCGAGTGGATTAAGTGCCTGATTCCCACCGCCCACCCCTCTGTCCGGCTGAGACGTGAGAGTGGCCGTGGGCATCCCCCCCTCCCCCACCACCCCTCATCGCTGTGCTCCCCTCAGAACGACGGGCCCCGTGGGCCCGAGGGGCAGAGCTGGGTGTCCCCCGAGCATCCTGCTGTGCCGGGGCGTGGGGGCGGGGTCTGGGGAAGCTGGTGTGCCCCCCAACGCCGCCTCTGCCAGTGCCTTACATCCTGGAGCGACACCCCTCCCCGGTGCCTCAGCCCGAAGGGGGACTACGGTTTGCACTTTTCTCTCCCCACAGCGGGCACAGCCGGGGAGGCGCATTGCAGCAGGGCCCCCAGAAGGACTGCAATCCTGGACGGGGTGGGGGTTCTGGCGGAGGGGGTGCCAGCCCTCTGGGCCCCTGCGGCTGCATAGGGGACCTCCATCTGCTAAGCATTTTCCGTTGAGCCGCTCCAAAAACACTAAGCTGGGGACACCGGGTACCCCCCACCCGGGCTCCCCAGCCCCATTCCCGCCTCCACCCCAGGGTGGCCATCTTGGGGGGCCCTAGGAGGGAGTGTTAGGTGTTCTAGGGTAACCAGGCCCAAACACAGAGCCCCCTCCCAGCCCGTCCACCTGAGCCCCCTGGCGGCCTCCAGCCTCCATGCCTGGCGCTGAAGAATACACCCCGCCCGCCTGCCGGCCGCCGAGGCCAAGCTGCGGCCCTGAGCGGGCTCCGCCTCATCTGCTCCCAGCCCGGCCCTCCCCTCGGCGCCTCCTCCTGCTCCCCCCGGGCCTGGCCAGCCTCCCCCACTTCCAGAAACCGGACTTTTCTCCCAAACCAGTCGGAGGGGCTTGGCGGACCCACTTGATCGTAAAGAGAAAGACCCAAGTCCCTTCGCCGACTCCCCCTCCCATTGCCCAGAGGGTCCCAGGACCCGTGGCCCATCCATGGGTCCCCAGGGTCCCCCAGGCGGCCGGCGGGGACGCAGCTCAGGCCGTTGGTTGGGAGGGCAGGGTGGGGGGGGGCGGGGGGCGGGTCGAGCAGCTAGGGTGTCCCGCGCTCAGCCGGAACCTTAGGGTGCAGGGCGGCGGGGGAGGGCGGGGCCCGCAGCCCCAGCGACCTAACTTGCATGGTGCTTAGTCGAGGACTCCTGTGGCCTGGCTCCTGCTGCCGGCGCCCTACAGCTGGCACTGCATGGCAGATCCTACCTGGCTCTATCTCCCAGCCCCCCCACGACGCCCCCTCCTCTTTAAAAAAAAGATACAAAAAAAATACCTTTAAAAAAGCCCATGTTTCCTAATTTGCACGAAATTTTCTACCACATGATGTGCCTTGCCTTCCGAAAATAAGTATTACCTTTACACAATATCAGCGCAAAGGTAGCTGCATGCCCTGCTCGTGTAGTTAAAAAGAAAAAGACAAAACAATGACATGAAATAAAAAGTAAAAATGGAAAAGGGATGTATTTCTATTTGTAAAAAACAAAAACAAAAAAAATAAGTTTTAAAAAATTACATGCTAAAAAGCAGTCCACAGAGCAACTGCCCCACGACCCGCCCGCGCCCCACCCGCCCCATTGGGCTGTCTCCATGGCTCCTGCTGCTCTGGGGGCGCTCCCTGGTGCTCCGCCAACCCCAGCCCCACCCCGGCTCCAAGGGGTCGTTCCTGAAGCCCCCGCCACAGCAGCAGACAGACCTCAGAGCGTGCCCGGCCCGGGCCACCGGCTAGTCCCCCAGACGCCACGCATGCACGCGTGACCCAGGCTGTACCCCCATGGGGTGGCCGCCCTGCGGCAGCTGGACTCCCCATCCCACCTCATCAGGCTGGCGTCCCTCTGGCTCAGGGTCACACTGCTCTCCCACCCCCAGAGGCTCCCTCTCCCCCGTGCACCCTCCTTCTTGCCAAAGGACCCACTTGTCCCCTTCTCTGGACACCAGCCTTGGGTGTCAGTTCCTCCCTGCCCTCTGCCCCCCACACCCAGTACTACGTCTTCCAGCTGCGACTAAGGAGGGTATCTGGTATGAAACAAAAAACAAAAACCAAACTCGATATATGCAATATCTGTCTGTCTGTACCTGTAAGTCTAGCCCAGCCGTCGGGGGCAGCCAGGGGACACCCCATCGTCGTTCTCTGTCTCGGTGGCTGGCCATGCTGTTGTCTTTTCCTCGTTTTTTATTTTCTCATTTCCTCCCTTTTTTTTTTAAGCTCCGTTTCCTGTCCCTTAGCTCAGTGGAAGGTGAGATGGTGGCAGTGAGCGGGGTGTCCAGCGGGAGGACCCAAGGGCTGGACCCTCCAGCCTCAGGCCACACCCGCTGGACGATGTCCACCTCTGCCCACTGCCCCTGGGACGTTAGCTCTGTCTCCAGAGCAGGTGGGACTTGGCAGAAAAGAAGGTCCCAGCTTTCATCAGCCCCTACTCGCTCATCCCATCTCCTTCCCAAAGACACTCGGCACGCCCGGGGCAGGGAGAGCCGGCCTGGCCTGGCCTCGGCCCATGGCAGTGCCCTCAGAGCAGTCACGTGGCCAGAGAGCCCACGGCTGTGTGTGTCGGTTTCCATGTGTCTGATTTCTGTTTTATTCCACCTTTGCAAGGGCTTTGCTGGAGCCATATTGTGTGTCGTCGTCCCCCCCCCCCCCCCCCCCCGTGGACTGCACTCCACTGCGCCACCCTCCGGCCTGGCTGTGACCCTGCCCTGCCAGCACCATCGCCGGGCACTGGGCACCTCCTTCCGGCCAGTGTGTCATCCTGGGCCGTTTGTTCCTGTTTCTTGGAAAAGACCCAGCGTCCCCGTTGAGCAGAATGCCCAGCCCCTCATTGCAGGCAGCATAAGGCTGAAATATTAGAAACCAGACCCCTGACCCACCTCTGCAGCTTGGGTTTGTGCCCACGGCAGGGATGGCAGCCTTGTTTTTGTGTGCGTTTTTTTACACGGAGGAAACCGACGTCTTCGCAAACCCCCTCCCCTGCCAAGCCCGCCACCCGCCACTCCCCGCCGTGCGAAGCCCGCCCTGACCCTGGGGTCCAGCTCTGCGGTGGAAGAGAAGAGGGGAGCCTCCCAGAGGGTGGGGGGAACCAGACACCGACCAGGCCCGGGGAAGGGTGAGGGGGATGGGGAAGGACCGGAAACGGGAGTGGGCTCCTCCGTGCCCATGGCCGCAACTCGGGTTCTGGCCGAGCTTCCAGCCCCACCCTGAGCCAGACAATCCGGCCCGAAAGGGACCCCAGGGGAGACCCCGGGGGCCGCTGCAGCCCCACGGGCCCACTCCCTCTGCTCCGGAACCTTCTCTGTCCCTGAGACAGAGTGTTCCCGGGCGGGCAGACCTGAGGGGCCAGAAGCTGCCTTCCAGCCCCCTCACTCCCGCTTCTCCGATGGGACTGGACCTTCAGTGCAGGCAGATATGCCAGTGAGCATAAGCATCTTTACTTACAGTACAGATTGGACCGTGGCTACTTGTTATTTTGGCCTGGATTCTCTCTCTCTCAGAGCCTGGTTTTTTCTTTCTAGAGAGTGTTGGGGGCGGGGTTCAGAGATTCACCCTCAAATCCAGCTGCTTCCACATCTTCCCATCTTCCCCCATTTCTGCACCTTTGGACACTTTCTAAGAGTCCCACCCCCAAGCTGACACGCCTCTCCCCACCCCCTACCTGTTCCTAAGCCTTTCAGAGTGTGTGGGGTCTGCCGTGGCCCTGGAGGCCCACCCAGCCCTGCCCCCAGCAAGACAGGGAGACAGACCCAAAGCGATCCCAGCAGGACTTGTTGCCAGTGATACCAAAACAGAGTTTTCCCAAGCAGTGCCTCACACGTCTGCTGGTGTGGCTTTGGAGTGCTCCCCGCTCCTGGGAGGTCCTCAGCGGCAGGAGTCAGGATCTAACGGGAATAAAGGGCTCGGAGGGGAGGGAAGTCACACACGCCCCAGCCACAGCCCTGCACTCACACCTCCTGGCCAGAGGGACCCTCCTTCAGGCGGGAACCCCCAAGCCCACTCCCAAGGTGCATTCACATTTCTATCTGTTGATCTTCCTGTCTTGGGTCCCAGCCAGGCCCCCCAAAACCAAAGCCCCTTTAAGTCCAGGGGTCCTGACCCTTGCCCCCAGTCTCCTGGCCCCCACATGAGGAAGGACAAGCAGTGTCCAGGCAAGGGACAGAGCACACAGCGTGGGGGGGACAGGGAGGAGGGGGAGAGAGACCTACTTTCCTCTGAATTTCCTTTCCCTCCCCCCTTCCTTCCATCCATCCATCCATCCATCCATCCTTAAACTTTTTGGTGGTGTTGCTGTTCACTTTTTCTTTTGAGATATTTTTTGAGGTTTTTTTTTTTTTCTCTCTCATTTTGTATTTTACTGATATTACCAGGATAGTTTACTCTGTTTCTTGCTTTGTGCTTGCCGCACGTACCGGATAACATACACACGCCCGTGCTCATGGGGGAGAGGCTCCGGCTGGGTCTGCCCTTCCGCCGCCCCAGGTGGGGCCTGGACGGGGACACGGGACATCCGGGCGGACCTGAGCCCAGCCCCCTCCCTCCCCCGGCTCACCGCCCCGCTCCCTCATCATACTCCGATCATAACCTTGTATATTACACCTTCATTCGGTTTTGCAGATGCGCCTAAGTACCATTTACAGAAAGTGATTCTGGCTGTTATTATTTTGTTTGTTTGTTTCCCTATAAAAAAAAAAAAAAAGAAAAAAAATGGGGGGTTCCATAAAAGATTCAATAAAAGGCAAAAAAAAAAAGAAAAATGTATAAAAATTAAAAAAGCTACGCTTGACTCTTTCGGGCTGTCTTTGTCCTTTCTGTGTTCACGGCGAACTGTTCTGTGTTCCAGTGAAGGGAAGGGGCTGGAGGGCAGGGCAGGGGGCCCCCGGAAACGGGGACCCCAACACGTTGGGTGAGCGGCAGGTCCCCGGGCACCTGTCGCCATGTCGGGACATCTGTGGTTACAATGGGAAAGCTGCTGACATGGGAGGGTGGGAGGCCGGGCTTTGCTCACCCCCACACTGTGCCCAGGAGAGCCCCCCACGAGGACAGGCCAACCCCAATGCCAGCCAAGCCGAGGGGGAGAGACCCGCTCTGATGGCGGGTTTGGGTGAGGCCAGGCCCTTCTCACCTGGTGTGTCCTCACGGCCCCGCCCCTCTGCAGCCCTAGGATGCTGGGCTGCTCCTGCCCTCAGCAGTGCGGTTCTGGCACCCCCTTGTGGGCGGACTGAGGAGCTGGACCCAGAAACCGCCAGCCCCAGCCCCAGCCCAGCTCCTCCCCGCAGTGGAAATGGTGCATTTGCAGGAGCTTCTCAGCTGGCTGGCCTGGGAGCTGAGCTGGAGAGGGCTCGGCGGGTTGCAGGCCTCAGGTTTGGCTGGGAACCTCACTCTGGCCTTTAATCTCAAGGGAAGTCCGTGGTTTTCACCATTGGCCCCTAGGACAGAGCAGTTACTGGCTTTGGGGGCTACCCCGGCACTGCAGGCTTCTCACCGGCCCTAGGTCCCCACTAACTACCATAAAAGGGAGGCAGACTTGTGACAACCTAACACCCCCCCCCCCCCCCCCCGCCTGCAGAAAGGGAGGATCCGGACAGCCCTTCTCTCTCTTACCCTCCCTCTCAGCACCCCGTCCCCTGGGAACCCCCAGACTGTGCCCAGAGCTTGAGAGGCAGAAATTCCCACCTTCCCAAAGCTGCAGGCAGAAAGCACCCCCTCTGGCCCTGGCCGGCGTGGCTGAGTGGCTGGAAGGTCGCTGGTTCGATTCTAAGTCAGGGCGCATACGTGGGTGATGTGGATCAGGGCACAGGCGAGAGCCATGGTTCTCCCTCCCTCCCTCTCTCCCTCCTCTCTCTCTCTCCCTCCCTTCCTCTCTCTCTCTCTCTCTCTCTTCCCCTCTCTCTCTCTCCCCCTCTCTCTCTCTCCTCCCTCCTCCCTCTCTCTCTCTCTCTCCCTCTCTCTCTCTCTCTCTCTCTCTCTCTCTCTCTCTCTCTCTCTCCCCTCCCTCCCTCCCCTCTCTCTCTCTCCCTCCCTTCCTCTCTCTCTCTCTCTCTCTCTCTCTCTCCCCCCCCTCTCTCTCCTCTCTCTTCCTTCCTCTCTCTCTCTCTCTCTCTCTCTCTCTCTCTCTCTCTCATCTGAAAGCATATCCTCAGGTAGGATTTAAAAAACAATAAGAAAACACCCTCTGACCTTCAGAATTCCCCCAGCCTGAGAGGGAAGTGTCACTCCCCTGTCCATTGCCACCCCTGCAGCGGAACGGAAAACCGACATTCATAACGCCTTTTGGCTGTGTCCTGTGCACAGGAGTGGTGTAGACAGAATTTCCTTCAATCCCCATGGAGGTGTTGATGTGCCTCGACAGGGCGCGGCACGAGGCAGAGAGGGGGCGTTGGTTGCCTGAGGCAGCACAGGAAGGTGAGGCGAGGATGACGTGTGTGCGCCCCC